>NC_083294.1:47709784-47891021 GCF_963506605.1 Zootoca vivipara | reverse complement strand
AGCCTTGGGTCTGGTGACATTTTGACTATCACACCTGAGCAAGTCTGACCTATTGTTTTCCCCCCATTCAGTTCTGACTGTGATTTACTTTCATTTCTAAAATGTTTGTGTCATCCTAATAAATGACACTTTTAATAGTTGGTTGCCTAAGCTTCTGAGCAGTCTGTACAGGCAGATTGCCTAAGGAAAGATCTTGGTCCAGTTCACATGCCATGCTACTCAATGGTATACTCTGTATGCATGGATCTCACCTACTTTGCTCTTCTATGAGTTCTAGTGTTACAAGGGAGGGAGGAAAACTTAGTTCTGAGTCCACTTACACCTATATAGTCACTAGCTTTGCGTTGCATCGGAGCCCCGGAGTTTGTTTCACTCAAAAGCCCCACAGTATATACCTGATGTAATGCTTGGCTGGAGATCGTTGCTTGTTTTCCATGCATATTAGTAGGAAGGAATTCAGTGGGTGAGATCAGTGCATTCATGGTAAATCATTATGGTTTTCTGCGATGTGTTAAAGGACCAATTGTCATCATGTAGTACAACAATCCTCACCATACTTACAAGAAACAAATCCCCTTGAACTCATTGGAATTTACTAATAAGTAAACATGCATGCATGCTATGCAGCATAAAAGGGTCATAGCTGCTCCCACCATGGCTAGTGTATAGAATCCATAAGGATTATCTGTAGCTTTCATGCCTTCTCTTGCTCTCTGTTTCTGGCATTTTACCCCTCCTCTTTTGCTTCTATGCTCGTTCTCACTCTGCTTGCTCTTCAGCTTCTCAGGTGCCAAAACATAAGTTGAAAGAGAAGGTGGGAAAGAACACCACTCTTCCAAATTCTTTCTTAAGCTCTATGTTCTTTCTGGGTAGGTGGGAGGCCGAGCACCCTCACCACAGCAACAAAGGGGTTATTTAGTGGGGAGGGAGTGCAAATTCTTTGTAGGCACCAGAGGGGCCACATAGTGATTCAGCAGTAGGCCATTCCCATTCTGCAGCTGGGGCGAGTCTACCTTAGCTCTGTGTGCTGACCTGGATTAGGAATGCTCTGCATTTTCCCTTCCCAAAGTTTTTAAGTTTAAAGTTGTGGTGCCACCCAATCTCTGCTTAAAAACCTCAAAGGAAGGAGAGTCAACAACTTTTTGTGGGAGTCTGTTCCACTGCTAGAACAGCTTTTACTGTGAGAAAGTTTTTCTGAACGTTTAGTTGGGATCACTTTTCTTGCAACTTGAAGCCATTGGTTTGAGTCGTACCCTCCAGAGCAGGAGAAAACTAGCTTCTTCCCTCCTCCATGTGACAGCCCTTAAGATATTTGAAGATGGCTATCATGTTTCCTCTCAGTCTCCTCTTATCCAGACTATTGTTTCCAGACCCTTGATAATCTTGGATGCCCTCCTCAGCACACGTTCAAGCTTGTCAACATTCTTCTTAAACTGTGGTGCCCAGAACTGGACACAGTATTCCAGGTGTGGTCTGACCAAGGCAGAAAAGAGTGGTACTGTACTATTACTTTAGCATTAGCTTTTTTGCTGCTTCACCACACTGTTGACTCATGTTAAGCTTGTGGTCCACCAAGACCCCTAGATCCTTTTCACATGTTCTGCTAGTAAGCCAGATGTCCCCTGTCCTATATTTGTACATCTGATTATTCCTGCCTAAGTGCAGAACCTGACATTTGTCCCTATTGAAATTCATTTTGTTAGCTTGCACTCAGTTCTCCAATCTGTTCAAGTCATTTTGAATTCTGATTCTGTCTTCTGTGGCATTAGCTACCCCTCCCAGTTTCGTGTCACCTGCAGATTTGATGAGCATCCTGCCAGAGGAAAATATATCTATTTAATTTATTGAATACGTTTATATCCCACCTTTACTCAAAAGAGCTCAAGGTCACATACATAGTTCTTCCCCACCTCTTTTGTATCCTTGCAATAAGTGAGCTTCATGGCCAAGTGGGACTAGAACCCTGGTCTCCCAGGTCCTAGTCCGACACTTTAACCACCATACCCCACTGGTTCCCAGACAAAATGTCTAGTGGCATGCCTGCATCAAGAATTCTATTTTATTTATTTATTTAATCTATTAGATTTATATACTGCCTTTCATCAAAAGATCTCAGGGTGGTTCACAATATAATATAAAACAAGAACTATAAATATATTCACTAATCAAATAAGCATATCATCTTTTATAGGCATATGTTTATATCCAAAGAGGGATGCGGGTGGCACTGTGGGTTAAACCACTGAGCCTAGGGCTTGCCAATCAGAAGGCCGGCGGTTTGAATCCCCGTGACGGGGCGAGCTCCTGTTGCTCAGTCCCAGCTCCTGCCAACCTAGCAGTTCAAAAGCACGTCAAAGTGCAAGTACTGTAGATAAATAGGTACCACTCCAAGGGGGAAGGTAAACGGCGTTCGCCAGAAGCAGCTGGTTCG
Organism: Zootoca vivipara; assembly: GCF_963506605.1. NCBI lineage: Eukaryota > Metazoa > Chordata > Lepidosauria > Squamata > Lacertidae > Zootoca > Zootoca vivipara. Next base: position 47,888,590 of record NC_083294.1, on the reverse strand, counting down.
CCAGAAGCAGCTTTGTCATGCTGGCCACATGACCTGGAAGCTGCACGCCAGCTCCCTCGGCCAATAATGTGAGATGAGCGTCGCAACCCCAGAGTCGGTCACGACTGGACCTAATGGTCAGAGGTCCCTTTACCTTTTACCTTTATATCCAAAACATGCTGCATATTGGACTTGGAAATGGACAGGGAATTTCTTTTTACTACATATTTAAAGCAATATGTGTGAAGGAAATGAACATTTTTTTGCAAAATAAATGATTAATTCTGTTAAAAGCACTGCTGTGCTATCTGTAAGATGAAAAATAAGGCTTACAAATCTGAAAGGAGAACATGAAGAGCAAAAAATATGAAGCTGAAGTAACAGTGGCATTCTTCTTCCTTGGCCTTTGGAGATTTCCGCTGGTCTATGGAAACTGTTGCAGTGAGATTTCAACACCATCTCCTGTTGGATGGGTGTAATGATTTCTCCTTTCCAGATAGGAGAGCCATCAGGGACTTATCCTCTGTGGATTCAGACCAATTCAATTAAGTGTCCCATTTACAGTTTCATTAATTGCAGTATGTACCTGGAGCCTGTACTTGAATTCTTTTAAGAGAAGCTTTCAGGCTATTGTTACTTTTGGCAATGACAAGTTCTTACTTTGTTCAGTGAAGACAATGGTGAGGTGAGAGCAATTTAGAAGGTGGAACAATTTCACATCATAAATGCAAATGGGGCACATTCCTTAACCTTCCTGTCACTCAAACTGTTTGCCAATTCCTTCCCAGAATTAGAAGAGGGGACAATTAGACACATATTCATATGGTAATAGCCACCTCTTCATTGAAAGTGGGCTTTCTTCATTAAAGAAGAAAAGAAGGCTTGAGCCTGAGAATCGATTAAAGTGGCAAATTGCATTTATAAACCACACACACAGTGCTACGATTCATACAAACACAGCTAAATGTGCAAGATTAAGAGCTATTGTTCCTTTCAAAATTTTTGGAAAAGCAGACGTTTCCCATCCAGTCTGTAAGAGAGAATTGCATTAGGGCTGCTGGCTCTTGTTTCATGAGAGAAAACAGCACACAAAAGCTAGAAATACTATATTTCTTGGTTACACAGAGAACCCAAAGCCTTCCCTCCTCTTCCCTTTTCTAGGAAAATTAAAAAAGCCAGATTGAAGGGCACTGCCAGGCCATCTCTATTTTCACATAGGATTCAGTAACGTGCTGGCTAATCCAGGTTGCACAATTATAGTTGATTTGGAGTTCTTATGCAACAAACCTGCTTTGCCCCCCATATCAGACTTTTGGTGATAAGGAAAGTGAGGGGGAAATGTCCTGGAAATGTGGGACAAACACTTGCTTTGACACAATGTCATCTTCTGAAGACAGCCACTAAGGAGAGCAGCAGTATGTGCTGGCAAAACAATTCATAGCGTTTGGGCCGAATGGAAAAGCTTAGCCTCCACTCCTCTTTTCCATAGCATGCTGGGAAATGCAACAAAAACTTGGAGGAGAACTTTGGTCTGGAGGCAGTGACTATTCTCAGGATGTTAGAAGTGTCAAGCCACTGTGAGATCTGTTGGTGCACAAGTTCCTAACAAACTGAGATTATAAAATTATCCCATCCCAGAAACTCTGGGCAGCTTGAAAGTGGCAGCCAGGACATACCGTATTGTTATGAAGGATGTGCACCACCCCCAATCTCTGCTGAACCTCTAAATGTCTACCCAGAAGGAAGACCACTGTGTTCAATCAGGCTTATTCCTAGCTTGGGTTTTCTTCAATCAGCCACATCAATTGTGATGTTTGAGACTGCTTTATTTAGTCTCAACAACAATGGCCGCTGGGGAACTCACAAAAGTGGGATTCACAGGCCCAAAAATTATACAGATGTTCCCTCACCTTAGCTTTACACATTCCTAACTCACATTCTCAGAGGAAAAAGCCAGCCTGCGTTATCAGAGCTGAAGAATTGTCAGGCAGAAGTATCAGGTGCCTTATCTCAAGGCCGAGTTTTCCCAGCACAAACATCCTTGACATTTTCTCAATAATGTTAGGTAAGCAGACTCTCCTAACAATATCCTGCCACATGCTTTTTAAAGACATCTCTTCACATACAGGCTGTCTATCAAAACACAGAATCATAGACTCATAAAAAAGTAGAGTTGGAAGGGACCCTGAGGATCATTTAGTACTACCCCCTAAAAATGCAGGAATATGCAGCTGTTCCATAGGGGGACTGCATCTGCATCCTTGGCATTATCAGCACCATGCTGTACCCAACGGAGCTATTACAGTCACTTTTGCTTTTGTTTATATTATACTATATCATCATCCCTGCCTTATAAGATGGAGTTGCCAGCAGCAGAGGTCATTATTTGCATACCTTCCAAGTGCCCTGTAAAAAAGGGACATCCCATTTGTTTTCATATCCTGTTGACCATTTTGGTTGCCACAATTTTGCATGCTCTTCCCCCACAAAAAGCACTTTTTCAGGGTGAGAGCGAGGCACGGGTCATGTGACTTGCCCAGAATACATGTGTTCCGGGTTTGCATTGGAAAAAAGTTGGAAGGTGTGCATTTGCTCTCAGAGTTGTTGTTGGCATCCATCTATCTCGAAAAGTAACCTTCCTGGGCAACAAGCTTAGGCACTGAGTATGGAGGTCTAGGTTGGATGGCATTTTCTATGCCACCTTACGGCAAGTCCTGCAGCCAAGCTGGTGCCAAACATCTTGCTCTCCTTTCCTTTGGACCACATCAGTGAGGCCGAGGGGGTGGGTCTTTTCATCTGGGCAGCCCAGTAAGTGTGGGAAACCTCAGTCTCAGGGGCCAAATATGATTCAGTGAGGCCTGACCTGCAAAGCTTTCCTAAATCCTAATTCTTTCAGGCCTCAAGCATAGCAGTTATTGGCTATTTGCTCTTTGAAACTTAAGAAACTGTGGCCCAGATAACAGGTCAACCCTTTGCTCAGAATGCTGAACACAGGGTTAGTTCCTCTAACCACCGGGGGCTCCTGTGAGAACAAATAAGATCTTTTCATTTATGGACAATGAGAAATCACAGTCAGCAGCCATGACTGGGCTTGAATGACCCAGTCACTGCCATGGGCAGGGGCTTGTGAAGTCTGAATTACTACTGCAGTTATGCAACTGCGATCTCACCCATATTCTGATTCAGGTCACAAAACCATAAATGTGCTGACATTTTAATTCCCAGCCCCTTCTTTTTCGTGGAGGATCTTGTTTAAACTCTACAAGGTGCTGGGGAAGTGATGAAGTGCCCTACAGTATATGGAAAATGCTTGATTTTTTATCCCGAGGTGCTTTAGAAATGCTGCCTTGCAAGGTGTGCTTAATGTTCTTCCTGATCCATCTTTTCTGTGTGTAGAAAACTAGTGACACTTTGGCAACAGCTGATCTACAAAATCCAGCAGGTGGCGCTGAAGACTGCCTAATTCCTGCAGAACAACACACACCTGGTAGCCTGGTGCAGAATTCAAATGGTTCTCAAAGCATGAAGCTGTTCCTCTCAGCAGCCTCCCCTAGACTGGTGACTTCCAGATGTTTTGGACTACAACTCCTAGCAGGGGCTGATGGGAGTTGTTGCCTAAAACATCTGGAAGTCACTGAGTTTGTAGGAGGTCATTCTAGAAGCGAAAGCATCCAAGTGGCTCGAGATTGCAGTGGGAATTATAAATGTCTCTTGTAGCGGTAAATATCAAACACATTCAGATGGTCAAATTGGCAAACCCGTGAAAGTGGCATCTCACATGCCTTGACATTCCTAGTTTCTCCTTGTATCTTGCCTGAGCGATGCTTCATTGGACAGGGTTATGGAGAATGTGCAGCTTCTGCAAAGCATCCAGTGCGCATGCCCAGGCCCCTTGAGCATCGTAATGTGCTTTCAGTTTCTTGGCATCTGCTGTTGCCCGAGGGCCAACTCTGTTGCTTTCCATGTCAAGCAAGCCTGGCCTTCTTGGCTCCTACAAATCTCTGGCTGTCATCTTGAAACCTTTCTCAAGGGGAGCTTGGTTTTATGCCAGAAGATTTGCTGCTGCTATACTGCTGAAAGCTGTGTTTCTACAAGACTCCCTGCTGGAAGGATTAATTTGGGGGATGGCTGCTGCTGGGGTAGAGCCCATGTTTTGCATGCAGAAGACCTCAGATCCAACCCCAGCATTTCTAGGTAGAAACAGGACTACCCTTTTATATTGCAAACAGGGCAGTGATCTTCAGATGAAGGGCAGTATAGAAATAATACGGTAATTAATAATAATAATAATAATAATAATAATAATAATAATAATAATAGCAGCTACTGTACTAGATGGACCAAGGGTTTTCCTCGGTATCAGGCCGCTTCCTATGTTCCAAGGGGTTTCAAATATTTTTGCAGTTGGAGAGATGTTTGCTGTGTTCATAATTTCCCAAAGAAGTCAGAAAAATTGATAGGATTACTATTCATTGTTTATGTAGCAATTTCAACATCTGTGGAATTTTTTGGGGGGCAGTGGAAAAGCTGTTGCCCTCCAGATGCTTCTGAATTATTATTTGATTATAATTATTCACAATTATTTATTTGATTTTTTTTGGGGGGGGGAACACATCCATTTTATTTCCCACCCTTCCTGCCGAAAGACGAGAGCATTAGAGTTGATCAGCAGATCAATCTGGACCTTGTGTAGAAATTAATTCCCTCCACAAACAAGAGTGAGTTTCACAGCTTTACTGCAGGACAGTCTTAAATACTAGTTACAACAAGGCAAACATACAAAATAACAAGAAACACATTGCAAACAAGAAATGAGGTTTTTGTAGTTCAGTAAACTTTCCCTTCTCTGGTCTCAAGAGATAGATCCTAAGCTTGTTCATCACTGCTGAGCTTCTCTGCAACAGCTGTTGCTACTACAGTACTAGTCATCTCCAGTAAGCACACACTGGTGCAAGTTTCAGCTTCCTGCTGTGAGAGCTCTTCAGCATGTGTTTCCTGTGATGAGTCACTAGGTAGCTTATCTCACTGAAATGGAAAAATACCTGCCTTCTCTGATGCTTTCGCCAGAGTGGAACGTCTTGCCTAAGGTAAACTTCCCTTTACAACATGTCAAACACAATGTTTTCAAACACAGCATTTTATGTACATTAAACACAACTTTAACACAGAGGACAACTAACAATATAAATACACACAAGGCAACAGAAATATAGTCATAAAACAGTATCTAAAGAAAGCAACATTGCCATCCATTTTTCAAACATAGAACAGTCAGCGATAAGTCAGTGATATTACTTTTTATCTCCCGAAGGCCTCAGAAAATAAAATACCCCCAAGAGGAAATTCAATTAAGCGTGGGCCATTACCAAGACTCCTTTGTCTTGTGTCACCACTGTACACAACACACTCCACCTCTGACAGCTGAACCTAATGGGAGTTGGAGTTCAGCAACATCTAGAGGGCCACAGGTTGCCTGTCCTCTGTTTTAGAGAGCAACTAAAGGGCAAGGCTCTTGGTTGCTGTATCTTGATTGGGGGTCTCTCTTGCAAGGAGATTAGCTATCTGTATACCAACTTGAAAAACAAGGCACCACTGCCCTGTGACTCTCAGAAGTGGCCCCAAAGGGAATGATGTTGCCCTTGGGACCCAAAGAGGTTTCCTCATCCCTGCCTAAGAGTAATCCCAGTGCCACCACAAACCTGTTCTGCTCAAATTCCACTTTTGACATGCTTTAACTATAAATAGATGTCTAAAGCTGCCTGGAAGCATTTATCAGAACCAGTCCAGGGAAAGCAGAACTGTGGGATTATGAAGGTGTTAGTTGGCACAGTAAATCTTACTGGCTGAGCATTTTGCCTTCATATATTATACTTGGAGACTGAAATGGAGATCCCGTTTCCCCAGTCAATCTGCAGTTTATCCTCGCCATCAGAAGGAAAACATACAAATCAGGTATGTTGCTACTGGGTAGGGACCAAAGAATCTGCTAGTTTTGGTTCTCTTACATTTCTCATTTTCAATTCAGCTCCCCAGATTTCTGCAGCAATTTGCTTTTGTTTTTTAAAAAATCAATCTTGCAAAAATTCACCAGCATAAGTCTGGGGTTGGGCCAAGCAAAAGTTATGCTTAGGCAAAGAATCATAGACACCGCGAGACAACAGGTCTGCTCAAGGTGCTCCGCTATAAAATTTGAGAAATCGAGAGATACCGTATTCCAGCGTATTATTGTTATTGTTGTTTTATTTGTACCTTGCCCATCTGACTGGGTTGCCCCAACCACTCTGGGTGGTTTCCAACATACAATTCTATATAATGCATTTTTGTAAATTATTTCCATTGAAATATTTCTGTTTATACGCACACTTTCCCACAATGTATGCATTTCCCGTTAAATAACTACATCTCAGAATCCAGATAGGTGCAAATTTTGAAGGCCAGCCAGCCATGTTTTGTTTCAAGCATTGGATTAAATCAGAGGTTTTCAACCCTTTTGACCAACTACATTCTTTCTGCGGCTCCCCTGTGGGAGTTACATCACCCCTTGCCTGCAGAGCTGGCAGCCTCTCACCCTTTATCAAACACCCTCCCTTGGGGAGTGTTCCCTCAGCCTCCTCTCCTCTCCCTTCTCCTTGGGAGACCTCTGGGCAGCCACTGCTGCCACCCCTGGTCTCTGAGCTGCCCCCATGCCCCAAAGAGAGGTGCCTCCTCACACTGCCCCACAGAGCCCTGGGACTTGTCTGTCCATTTTGCAACAGCAAGGGCTGGTGGACTGGCTGGCTGGGCTCCCTCGCCTGCTTGGTTGCTTACTCTGAGGCGACCTCAGCTCCTGGCAACCAGCACCCCCTGGCCAGCCTCAGAAGCACCATTCGCCTGCAGAGCTTATAGCCAGGGCTGCTGCTGTAAAAAAAAAGTTGTGCAAGCCTTTGGGAAGCAGAGATGTGAGAGGGCATCAGAGGAGGGAGGGAAGGAAAGAGGGACAGAGACCAGTGTTGCCCATGGCACCCCTGACCATCCTTCAAGGCACCCCAGGGGGCCACGGCACACTGGTTGAAAACCACTGGATTAAGTAGTTTCTTTTCAAAATGCTGCAAAATCTAATTTCTTCACTAGTGCCTCATATTCCTGAGTTCTGGAACCCTATTCCCTCTGGCAAGGAAGGGATTCTGACAGGAGTTGATAACACTGACATCAAAGAGCAGGGACCGGATAAATCTCCATATTTAAACAGCATCATATGATTTGGCATGAAATGATTTCTATTGCTGCTGCATAGGACTTGGCCCTAGGGAGAATACAGACGTAGAGCATGGAGTTGGGTGAGAATAGTTGCGTCTTGCAAGGTGGACACTGTTACATTTAGCAAATGAAGGCTTCGTAGCCAGAGGCTTAATAAACGCCAACTGGCCTTCCTCCCAATGGGGCAGCATATGCATGGAGATGAAAGCTGTTACTGTAAGGGGATGCTCGTGCCTGATTCTCTTATTAAATTAAATTGAATTTAATAAGGAAACTTATAAGCTGTCCTTCAGATGGAGCACTCAGGGCAACAGACTTTTAAGAGGAGAAAGGGAAGGAAGGAAGGGAGGGAGGGAGGAAGGAAGGAAGCAAGCATGCTATAAAATAACAACAACAAATCATTAATAGTAAAGCAACATAAAACCCTGGAACAGCAGCAACCAACAAGTATTCGAAATGCTGAAATATCCGGACAAACAGAAAGTCTTTGTTCAGCACTATATTGGTTACTGCAGGGATGGGGAACCAATAGCCTTCGTGATGTAGTTTGACTCCAGTTCCCATCAGCCCCAGCTAGTATGGGCAAAGATCAAGCATGATAGGAACAGTAGTCCAGCAAAATCTGGAGGGCATCATGTTTCCCTTCCCTTGGTTTGTATGCTCTGCTAGGACTTGGGAGACCAAGGTTCAGAAAGTCTCCAATCAGCAAAGCAAAGAGGATTTCAAGTTCACTGTTGAGCATGAGCCCACAGTGTGATGTGGCAGCAAAAAAGGCTAATGTGTTTTTAAGCTGCATTAATATAACCAGTCATGAAAATCAATTTGTTCCATTTTATTCTGCAATAGTCAGGTCTTGTCTGGAGTAGTGTGTCTATTTCCAGGTGCTGCACTTTTAAGAAGGATCTATGGGGGACAAATTGGAGCAGGACCAGAGAATGTGGAAAACAAGTCCTGTGAGGAGAGACTGAACAAAATGGGTATGCTTAGGAGTGATGGCCGTGGTGTGGGGGTAATTGCATTCCTCCAATATCCGAAGCCTATCTCATAGGGCAAAGATTTGTTCTCTGTTTCCTCAGGTGTCTGTGGTAGGAATAGCGGGCTTAAGGATGCAAACACACCATGCATTCAAACCACACTACTTTCCCCTAAATAATCCTGGTAACTGTAGTTTGTGCTGGGAATAGTAGCTCTGTAAGGGCTGAATTACAGTGCACAAGATTCTTTGGGGCCAAGCCACGAGTTCCATTAGTTTGACTATGCACTGCATGAAGAAGCCCCGAATCTTCCAGCATTCAGCTTCAGGGGATGCCCACGCATTCTAGTGTTATGCAAGAGGGAGAAAGAACCATTTTATCTCCCCGATTTCTCCATGCCATTTCATTTTGCTTGACTCATCTGCTGGGCTACCTGTGATCCCTCATTTATTTGGGGATTGTAATTACCTCCGCTTCTTCTCTAATAATGACACGGATTAATTAGCATTAGCACAAACATCCCTGGCAGTCTTGCAGAGTGTTGTCAAGGAAGAGTAGTTTTCCTGCTCAGAGCAGAGATGGTGACTGCCACCGAGAACATTTCTGAAATGCTTTAGGAGGGTGTTTTCCAGACAGAAACACTTTGCCAAATAGACTTGTCAGTTGAGAAACCCATACACCCTTGCTGAAGAACTAGAGCATATTTCAGAGAATTATGGAGGATGTTTTGGGAGTGCACTTAAAAAGCACAGGGGCCTTCAGCATGGTAAGCAGATGCTCTGCTGCTGAACTGTTGCCCTTCCCCAAAAGATTGGTGACCCCTGGGTTATACTGGCCACTTGTCATGGATGCTTTAGTTGAGATTCCTGAACTGCAGGGGTTTGGAGTGGATGACCCTTGGGAACCTTCCAAGTCTACAATTCTATAACAGGCCACCACTGTCCAGGATTTCAGGCAGGGTACATTACATTACCTCACAGGACTAAGCTGTACTTAGAGATGCCAGGGATTGAACTCGAGACCTTCTGCATATTATGATTATGATCCCAGATCCAACATTTTCTGACCACTGGTACAAGAGCTGTTGCACAAGCATTAGAATAATGGTTGCATAATCCAATGCTTGCACTAATGGAGATTTGTGGTGCAACAGGTTGTGTAACGGTGTATCCAGGGTTACAGCAATCTGTTGTGCAACCAGCCATGAGTGATAGAGATGGACTGAGGATTAAATCTTTAAATCTTTAAATTAAAATTTAAACCTCTTGTCCCATGTATGCAGGAGAAATATGAGAGCAATTAGGCTGTGAAGTCATTTTTTAGCAGAGTAAAAACACGTAGGTGCTTTTGCAGGTTTCTGGAAGCTGGGAATTAGGCAACTGCACCTTTTAATCCATGTTCATTTGTTGTCTGCTGTTTGTCCCTGTTTCTAAGAAAAAAACCCACATGTTTATAAAATAAAAAAGGTTTATAAAAATAAATATTTATAAAAATGAAAAGGTTTGCTGCTTACATTCAATGGCGGGAAGCCATTACTTCTAAATAAGAATGCTTATTAGTTATAAAATACAAAATTAGTTTCCAAAATGGAATCCGGGCTCTGACCAGAGCCCAGGCAGGTATGTCTGCTCACATTGTTGGCTTGAAAGAAAGAGAGAGAGAGCTCAGGCAAGAAGAAAATACATAAGATTATCTTCTTTCTTAGAAATTCCTGCCAAAGCATTAAGGAAGTGACCTCATATAGTCCCTTCTATATTGATTCCGGACCTCTGTGAGTGTCAGCCCCTCATGTGCCTGTCTGGCAATCATGCATTTGTGATTTTCACTGGAAATCCCACACTGAGAACCAAGCTGACATCCTTCACCTTCTCCTGTGCAAGCCATTCCACTAGCATGAGAAGTACACCATTAAGGGACCAAAACTTGGCACTGCATTGAATTGCTCCTGCTCTTCTCCCTATTATTCCTGTTATTCCTATTCCTCCTATCCAAGGAGCTCAAAGTGGTGCGTAATGCTCTCCCTTTCTCCCTTTTATCCTCACAGCAAGCCTGTGAGGAAGGTTGGACTGAGAGACAAGGACGAGCCCAATGTCACCCAATGAGCTTCATGACCATGTTGGGATTTGAACCCTGGCTTCCCAGGCCCTAGACTGACAAGCTAACAACTGCGTCACACTGGTTAAGGTAACAGGCATTTGCCTGTCTTTAAGGATCCACAAGACTTCTGTTTCTGAAGTAGGATAAACTATCACTTCTGAATGATGTACAGTCATACCTCATGTTGCGTGTGTGTGTGTGTGTGATAGCAGTGGTCGCCCCAGGTGATTTTCAAGGGAAGTGTGGAAGTGTTTTAAGACTGCCAGATAAACAGCACCAGACAAGCTCATATAAACACAAGCAGGGAAGGAGTAATGTTGCCCTTAGTATAGAAAGAGAGTCAACAAAAAGAAGAAATATTCATTAAGCAGTAACAAGACTTTTGGGCAATTCCAAATCCCAAGTTAATCTATCATCTGCTCAAGAGGAAGGCAGAAGATCTTGCAGCTTGATAGAAACCCCTGTCCGAGAGTGTTTAGCTTTTCAATTTATCATTAAACAACCATAATAATTTAAGGCTTTGTTCAAAAGAAGTGTGACTTATGCCTGCCCCATGGATAGAAGCCTGAGGAAAGAGGAGAGACTACAGAGGAATGTAAATTGCTTTGTAATGTTGGCAGTCCCTTAAACTACAGAGATCAAAGGAAGGAAAGCCTACACAATGAGATGCACCCTCTCCTGACACTGGTGCCTGGCACCACCTGATCTCCAGTCATTCCCAAAGACTGTAGGCAGAGAGGCCCTGAAATTACATCCAAAAGCTCCTTTAGTATGCTTGGGTGCAGCTCATTAGGCTCTGGAGATCTGAATTCATTTAAAGTAGACAGGTATTCCCTTACCACCTATTTTCCTATATTGGGTTGCAGATTCCTTTTCATTGCTTTTCTCCCAAGAAGCAGGCGTCTTTTAATTTCATGACTGCTGTCACCATCTGTAGTGATCATGGAGCCCAAGAAAGTAAAATCTCTCACTGCCTCCATCACTGCCTTATCTCACTAGGTTTCAGTAATGCCTGTTAGGATATATTTGTCATCCTGTATTAAGAGCTCAAATTCGTCTTGCTTGTTTCCCATATTCTGTGCATTCGTGTAGACATAACTGAAACCATAAGTCATTTCTCTTCCCATGACTTGTCCCTCTCCATGCAGAGTCACTTGCCACCACCACACAACTCTTCCTTCTCTGGGGAGCAGCAGGAATTGCTCTGTACACTGTACATAGCTGCCAAGTTTTCCCTTTTCTCGCGAGGAAGCCTATTCAGCATAAGGCAATTTCCCTTAAAAAAAGGGAGAACTTGGCAGCTATGACACTGTACCTTCCATAGCCACCTTGGTGTGTTCTCAGGTCAGCAACCATTGTACGTGCTCCTCTGGCTGAGAATCAGGGCCCATGGTGAGGCCAAGGAATCAATTTTGTAGTTTCAGAGACATATCATGGCTCCTGACATCCTGCTTTTTTGTGTGTGTTATGTTCCTCCACGGGCTTGTATCCTGCACTGGGCAATCCCCCCCCCTTAAATAGTTTTTATCGATTTTCTTTTTTCATAACAAATATCCAATATCATTACAAAACATTCATTTTCCAATTCCCCCCCTCCCTGTTGACTTCCCTCAGCTTCTATTTCTGGTTTATTACATCAAAGGATACATTCTGCTGCTTGTATATAATAATATGTTACCATATTGTTATACTTCTTGCATAGCTGCCAAGTCCGGATCGTAAAGATCCGGGATCGGCAGCGCGCGCATAACCGGAAGTTGCGTGACGCAACTTCCGGTGGCGCTTCGCCCTTCTATGGGCACCAGAAAATGGCGGCGCCAGCGCCGGAAGTCGCTTCCGCGCATGACCGGAAACACGTAAAAGCGACTTCCGACGCCGGCGCCGCCATTTTCTGATGCCCATAGAAGGGCAAACCGCAACCGGAAGTCGCGTCACGCAACTTCCGGTCATGCGCGGAAGCGACTTCCGACGCCGGCATTTTCTGGTGCCCATAGAAGGGCAAAGCGGCACCAGAAAAATGGCCGCCGGGAAGAAGCAAATTAAAGGGACAATGCTGGGATTTTCCGCCAAACGGGAGACCGCCGGGAAACGGTAAGAAAAAAGGGGTTTTCCCGGCGGATACGGGATACTTGGCAGCTATGTTCTTGTTCTCTATAAATAAAATTGTAAATGTTTATTTAAATCCTGCCAACGAGTCCATTTTTTATTTTTATTTTTGTTTCTGCAAATATATTATAAAGGGTTCCCATTCTTTTTCCAAATCACTATTGTTCTTTTCATGCACTTTGTCCGTTAACTTTGCTAACTCTGCATAGTTCATCAACTTTTCTTGCCATTGTTCTTTCGATGGTACTTCTCTGGTCTTCCAGTTTTGTGCTATTAAAATTCCTGCCACTGTTGTGGCATACATAAATAATGTGCGTTTTTCTTTTGGCAACTCTTGCCCTAAAATACCTAACAAAAAAGCTTCTGGGTTGTTTTTTTTAAAAAAAACAAATGTTATTTTCAACATTTTTTAATTTCATTTCCCCCCTTTTTTTAAAAAAATCTTCCAATCCCACCACATGTGGTAAAATGTACCTTCCCCTTCTTTACATCTCCAACAGTTCTTTTGTTCTGTTTTATACATTTTTGACAGTTTTACTGGTGTGATGTACCACCTATATATCATTTTCATGTAATTCTCTTTCAACAATATGCAATCCGTAAATTTCAAATTCACTTTCAAAAGCCTTATCCAATCCTCAAATTGTATATTATGACCTAAATCCTGTGGCCAATTAATCATTACTGATTTGACGTCTTCATCTTTAGCTTCCCATTCCAACAATATATTATACGCCTTCTTTAGTAATTTGGAATTATTGTCTATAATATCCTTCTGGAATTTGGAAACTGTGTAAGTGAATCCTCTCTCATTATCTTCATTTAATTGCCAACTCTGAAGATTCCATTATCTCATCATAGTCTTTCTGTTTTAACTTTCCTACTTGTTCTGTTAGTAAATCTCTATATGTTGGCCATGTTCCTTTCATTGTTGACATTTTAAATGATAATGCTTCAATGGGTGATAGCCACCACAAAGTTTTTGATTCCAGTAATTCCTTGTATTTTTCTCATACCTTTATTAAGGACTTTCGTATTATATGATTATGGAATCCTTTATGTAATTTTGCTTTCCCATACCACAAATATGCTTGCCAACCAAATATGTTATCATGTCCTTTCAACTCTTTTTCCAATTTGATCCAATCCCAAAACCAAGTAAGACATGCTGCTTCATTAAAAAATTTAAAATCTGAAGGGAAAAGCCTCCTCTTTCTTTTAGCTCTGTAAGTATTTTGTGCTTTATCCTTGGCCCTTTCCTACTCCAAATAAATTTTGAAATGTCTTTTTGCCATTTTTTAAAGCAGGCATTACTACTTATTATTGGTATTGTCTGAAAGAGGAACAACATTTTTGGCAGTACATTCATTTTAATTGCTGCAATTCTTCCTAAGAGGGAAAAATTCACCCTGTTCCATATTTCTAGATTCCTTTTTTTCTATAATTATCTTTGTAGTTGTAGTATTAATATTTTTTGTCGTCAACCATATTCCTAAGTATTTTACCTTTTTATGGATTTCTATGTCTATAGATTCTGATAACTCCTTCTTTTCTATTTCTTTAAGGTTTTTAACTAACAATTTAGTTTTGTTTTTGTTAAGTTTAAAACCTGCCACCTGTCCAAACTTTTGAATTTTTTCTATTACTCTAGGGAGAGAATTCTTTGGGTCTTCTACAGTGATTACCAAATCATCCGCAAAAGCTTTCAATTTAGGCTCATTTTTTAAAATTCTTACTCCTGCCACATCTTTATCAGCTCTAATATTTCTTGCTAAACCCTCCAGGACCAGAATGAACAAGAGCGGTGGTAATGGGCATCCTTGTCTGGTTCCTTTTTGTATTTTACATTGATTTGTTATCATTTGATTAATGATTAATTTTGCATTCTGTTCTGAATATATGGCTTGGATTCCCCTATTAAATATTTCTCCAAATTCCATTTCTCCAAGAACTTTTTTCATAAAGTCCCAAGAAACATTATCAAATGCTTTTTCTGCATCTATAAACATCAATGCAGCTTGCTTTTCATTTCGAACTTCCAGGTATTCTATTCTGTTTAAAATATTCCTAATATTGTCTTTCATTTGTCTACCTGGAAGAAATCCTGCTTGATCTTGATGTATATATTCTTCCAATTTTTCCTCCCATTCTGTTGGCTAGAATATAAGCAAACAATTTATAATCATTATTTAGTAAAAAAACAATCTTTATTACGGTCCATAGACCCATCAATTCGTTACCAAGCGATACACAGCTGGGACACCCCGCCCTCAAACCACTCAGACATCATTATTTAGTAATGAAATGGGCCTATACACATATATATATTTACTAAACTTACCGTTTGTTTTGGGATTAATGTTAGGTACGCCTCTTTCCATGTTTCTGGGACTTCCCTTGTTTTTGAAATCTCATTCATCATATCCTTTAAGGGGATTACAAGCTGTTCATTTAGTTTTTTATAATAGTTTCTGAGATTCTATATGGTCCTTGAGATTTACCTGTCTTTGCTTGATTTATTGCAGGCATTGGCAATGTTTTTCTGGCCGTGGGCCGGAGCATTCGCATGGACTATCGTCCGTGGGCTGGACACATGTGTGGAAGCAATTTCCGGTGCCGCACTGCCCATGTCTGGAAAGCTGGAAATGGCTTCTGCACATATCTGCAGCGCTGGAAATTGCTTCTGCGGCTGCGCAGACGCAATTTTCAGTGTCTGCACAGGCACAGGCACCATTTCCGGTGAGGATTGGTGAGTCCCTTCACCACGCTGCGCTGGTTTAGTGCAGCGTGTGGGGGACTTGCCGAGTGGGCAGCTCGGTTCATGAGCGGCCTGTGGGCCAGATAAACAGCCTTTGTTGGCCGCACCCAGCCCATGGGCCGGACGTTGCCTACCTATGATTTATTGCTTCTAATAATTGCTATACTGTTATTTGGGCATTTAATAATATCAGCTTTTCTTCTTTTATTTTAGATGGTTCCTTCTTTTTATATATTCTTCCATCAGCATCTTCTTTTCAGATCCTTTTTTGTATAAATCAGTAAAATAGTTAATAAAGGCTTCCCTTATTTCCTTTGGTTTATCTGTGACTTTGCCATTAGATTTTATTTTATTTATATGGTTTTTTTGCTTACTTTTCCTTATTTGCTATGCCAGCATTTTCCCTGGCTTGTTGGCATGTTCAAAATACTTTTGTTTTTTTTTTAAATTAATTCTTTTTCTTTCTCTAATATTTCATCCAGAATTTCATTTTTTCTCTTTTCATTTAATTTCTTCTTCATTGAGTTTTGTTGAATAAACAGTTCCCTCATAACTGCCTTACTGTCATCCCATACTGTTTGCAGCTTGGTTCCATTATTAAGATTTAATTCAAAATAAACTCCCAATGCCTTTTCTTTCTTTTTTTTGTGTTGCAATTTCTAGATAAAATATTGTCATATAATAAATCTTCATTCAATCTCCATGTGAAAGTGGATTGATTTTCTTTCTGAATTTCCATTATTATCAGATTGTGATCCAACAATGTTCTGGGATTTATTTTATTTTTTTAAACTTTTAATTCTAATTCCTTTGAAATCCAAACTGCATCCGATCGAGCACTGCTGTCATGAACATGGGAAAAGAAAGTGAACTGTTTATCAAACAAATGTTTTACTCTCCAAATATCTATTAAATTCAATGTCTCTGTCATGTCGAAAAAGGTTTTTGGGAGCCTGCCTTCTTTAGTATCTTTTCCCCTAATTGTTCCATCCATCTCTAATGGATGTACTCCATTTAAGTCTCCCATTAATATTACCTTCTCATTGGCAAACTCCAAGAGATGACACTGCAAGCCATAGCCTTCAGAAGATCAAAAGTGATTATGAGGCTCTGGGCAGGAAGTTAAAGCAATTAAATGCACAAATTGTCATCTCATCTGTCCTCCCAGTTGAACGAATTGGCCCAGGGAGAGAGGGAAAAATAGGGGAAGTGAACAACTGGCTTCGCAAATGGTGCAAGCAGGAACACTTTGGATTCTTAGATCACGGCCTGCAGTTTCTTGAAGATGGACTTCTGGCAAGTGATGGGCTGCACCTCACAAGGGTTGGGAGGAATGTTTTTGCCATGAATCTCAAAAACCTCATCAGGAGGGCTTTAAACTGACTTATGTGGGGGAGGGAGACAGTGGTCCTGAAGGTAGGAGTCTATCAAGTGCTGAAGATGATCAGCCAAGAGTGTAAGGTCGAACAGATTCCTCACTGGCCTTGCAGACAATTTCATTGTCCAGAAAGTGGGAGAAGCAACAGGAGGCAGGATCATTAGGTGGGAGTGACCATGCTCTTCTGGAGTTTATTATTCAGTGGAAAGGAGCAACCAAGCATACTAAGACTCAAATTCTAGACTTTAAGAAAGCCGACTTCAGAAAACTTCAGAAAAACTTAGGGAAACGCTGGGTGAGATCCCATGGACAGAAATACTAAAAGGGAAGGGAGTTCACGATGGTTGGGAGTTTGTTAAAAGGGAGATATTAAAAGCACAACTTCAGGCAATACCAATGAGACAGAAACATAAAGAAGCCAGGGTGGCTATCTAAAGAACTTTTAACTGAGTTAAGTTTTAAAAGGGATATGTACAAAAAAATGGAAAAAGGGGGAAACCACCAGAGAGGAATTCAAACAAATAGCCAGCACAGAATGAACTGAGGCTTGCTAGAGAGGTTAAAAGCAACAAAAAGGGCTTTTATGGGTATGTCCGTAGCAAAAGGAAGAACAAGGAAACAGTGGGGTCACTTAGAGGAGAAGATGGTGAAATGCGAACAGGGGACAGAGAAAGAGCAGAACTCCTCAATACCTTCTTTGCCTCAGTCTTCTCCAAAGGTGACAAAGTGACAGAGGTGAGTGGGGGGCGTGAGGAGGGGAAGCAAGGAGATTTGGGGTCTTGTGCCTCTATCTGCAGGATTGGACAAATTCACGGAGGAGGAAAGAGCTGTCATCATAGAACTGTAGAGTTGGAAGGTGTTCCCAGGGTCATCTAGTCCAACCCCTGGACTAGAGAGGAACTGGGGAGGAACCGGCTGCAGAGGGTGCCCGCTGGCTTCTTCCTGGAGGAGAACCTCTTCACCTACCTGTACCTGGCGGGGAACCCCTGGGTGTGCGACTGCGTGCTAGCTTACCTGCGCCACTCCATTCAAGGAGCTCAAGGGGCAGGCAAAGTCACCGCTGCATTGTCCCTGCGAGGGAGGACAGCCGGTGGAGAACAGGTCAGCTTACTTTATGCCATACCAGGCTGGATCTCCACGAGAATTAAGGATCATTGCATGGACAGGCTAGGAAGAGATTCAGGGAGGACAAAGTGCTCCAGACATGGTTGAACTATGGAACTCACTGCCACAAGATCCAATGGCGGTCACCGGAAATCAGGCAGAGTGGCACTGGAAGTCACTTCTACGCATGTCCAGACATGCGTAGAAGCAATTTCTGGTGCCGCGCCACTGGGTCCCTTATTTTCCAATCCGGAACTTGGCAGCTATGCCACTGTAATGTGGATGATTTCATAATATATATTCTTATGCAAAAAGCCAATTATCGCTTCAGAAGTGTTGTATACACTTCTTAGGTGCCCTTAGTAACCATTATATTTTTAGCTGTGCGTCAGATTATAGGAGGGGAAAAAATAATATATAAGCTTGGATATTGAACTGAGATTTTACATTCCAATGATTAACGAAGAGATTCTGGTTCTCGATAATGTTTGCTTGGGCCTGTCCTTCAGGCTTCCTTTTATGAGTGTTGGCAGTGACGCCTGCGACGAAAGTCCCTCTCACTTTCGGTCTTATAACTCTGACCTCTCAATTATTAAAAGCACTAATAGGGATTTCTGAGGTAAATAAAACCTCCCACTTATCCCTCTAGCCTTTCTTTAAACCCTCTAGCACTTGTGGGTTTTCAAAAATAAAAGAGAGTCATCTTCCAGCCTAAACGTGACCAGGTACCTATATAGACTTGGGGCTATAAATAAGACTGTTCCTATGTGCACTCAGATAAGGGTTTCCCTTCACTAGAACCTCCCTTACTGTAAAGCTAGCCTCCTTCCTGAGGTAACTTTATTATCACTCAGAACCTGTCTCCTCCTTTAGCCCCCCCCCCCTTTCTTGGTGCACTCTCAGCCACAAACTAACCTTTCTCCTCTAAAAGGCATTTTTGACAGTTCAAAAGAGTTCCCCACCACCTGGGTTCCTGGGTACCTTAGCTGGAAAATGAAATAGACGATTACTAATGTGACACTTTAAAGATGGATATTTATTGGCTTGAATCTTAATGGTTGCTTTCTGGTAACATTGGTACAAACTTAATTTCACAGGTAACGTTCTTGGTAATCAAATAACAGAATACCTATCCACTACTTCATCTACTCTAAATTCTACCTTCTCCACAACCACCCAAGCTCCCACACAAAAAACCCCAACCGCCAACTGACATAACTGTTCCCCTTTCCATTTAAACCCCATGCAGGCCACGCCTCCCATGGAATGTTGCTGTCAGTTAACCAGGAGTCTGGGTTAACCCTTTGATAGGTTGGTTGTGAAACAAAAACATGACATAACAGTTTCAAATTCGCCACAACGCCCATATCCCATCCGTTTTTAAATTGTCATGAAATGTCAGCTGGTTTTCTGATTTTTAAAACTTTTAAAATTTAACGCTATTTTTATCTTCTGTCCTAAGCTGCTTTCGGTGGGCG
This sequence comes from Zootoca vivipara, assembly GCF_963506605.1. Classification (NCBI taxonomy): domain Eukaryota; kingdom Metazoa; phylum Chordata; class Lepidosauria; order Squamata; family Lacertidae; genus Zootoca; species Zootoca vivipara. The sequence goes on along the minus strand of NC_083294.1, from coordinate 47,869,480 downwards.
TAAAGTATTTTAAATAACAGCACTGCTTATTTTCAATATTGCCATGTTTAATCTATTTTTTAAAAAAAAATGTTTTCCGATAACTGTGGGTCTGCTGCTTCCAAGACTCTTCCTGCTGCAATTAAGCTCCATTTCTCAGGCGATGGAAGTCTTTTCTCCTTCATGGTTCCAGGACTTAAAGTGAAATGAAGCTTGCCCTTGCAAGGGCCATTTTAATTTGTTTTACTTAGAACAGCTCCTTGACTAATGTGCCTCCATAATTGCAGTTCTACAAAGGTTGCCTCCTCTGCCTTTGGAAGCTCAGGCTCTGGGAGGAAGGCCTTGCTTGGTCAACCTTTGCCAACCCAATACTCTCCATACATTTGGAACTACAATTCCCATCAGCCCAAGCAACACCAGGAGCCTGGTCCAGTTCCATACCCTCCAAGTGTCCCAATTTTCCAGGGACACTTGTGTAACTACAAAAGCCATCCGGGTTTCTGATTTGATCCTGGAATGCCCCTATTTTCCCCACCAGAGCTGCCACCACTGAGCTCAGGGAGGAGGAGGAGGAGCTGGTGCTTGTCCTGAGCAACGGCAGCAGCTGCAAGGGAGCATCCTGTTGCCTTGCCATGGCCGCCGCTTCCAGCCTCCTCCCTAGGGCAGCTCATAGTGGCTGCTGGAGAGCAGGTGAAGAAGAGGAGAGGCTGGAGGAAGTGTTGTGCTGGCTCTGAGGGGCAGGCAGAGGGCAGGGCCACCCTGGACTGGAAGAAAGGGGGAGTGAAGTGGGGCTCAAGGAGTGTTCTTGATTCTTGTTTTTTTCCTTTTAAAATGCTTTGTGTGTCCACATCTAATCTTGCCCCTTTTGCACTGTATTTTTGGTGTGTGTTTTTATTTTAGCAAATCTACCAAAGAATAAAACAAAACAAAACTGGGATTAAGGGGTTTTCTCAGGATGGCATGGGTATGTCTGCTGTGTCTTGTTGGTGTTGTGGTGGTAGCGCTCGCCTTTCTACTGATAGGAAATGCTCTGTGGGGGGTGGGAACACACAAAAAATGTGGGGGTTGAGGAGGGCCAGTTGGGGGTGAGTGAGATATGTTCCTATTTTCATCTGAGGAATGTTGGAGGCAGGGCTTTTTTCAGCTGGAATTTGTGGGAACCCAGTTCCAGCACCTCCCAGGTGGGCATCGTTTTCATTCTAAGAGAACAAGGGAGGTGGTCATGGTGATTTCTGGCACCTCTTTTTCTAGAAAAACAGCACTGGTTGGAGAATATGCAATTCCCAAGCTGGTAGCAACAGGCCTAGGCTTGGCTCCTCCCAGGGCCATCTTAAGCATAAAGGTAAAGGTAAAGGGACCCCTGACCATTAGGTCCAGTCGTGACCGACTCTGGGGTTGCACGCTCATCTTGCATTATTGGCTGAGGGAGCCGGCATACAGCTTCCAGGTCATGTGGCCAGCATGACAAAGCCGCTTCTGGCAAACCAGAGCAGCACATGGAAACGCCGTTTACCTTCCTGCTGTAGCGGTTCCTATTTATCTACTTGCATTTTGACGTGCTTTCGAACTGCTAGGTTGGCATATGTGGTGCAAATATCCCTCTGGCACCCCCCCCCCCTTTCCCAGAGTTGCCAACCTTTTTTAAGGGAGGGAACTCCAAAGTTGTTGACCTTTTGTAGGAAAGGTTTCCTAGAGTTGTTGACCTTTTTTTTTAGGGAGCTGACACCACACTTAAACACATTATCTCTAACAAGCCTTAGAACAAAATAAAATGAAAAGGCAGAAGAAAATCTAATGAAGTCCTCAATTCCAAAGCAAGACTCATTCAAGACTCAGCAGTTCTTCTAATTTATCCGCATGATTCAAATCACCACATATCAAAAAGTTAAAGCAATCACCAGTTTGTTGTTCTTAAAATAAATTAATAAAGACACAGACAATGAAGTTCCCAGCCAATTTGTGTTTATGTACAAAGCTGACGTTTTCAAATATTGTGGGTGTGGGTGGAGTGGGTGTGGGTGTAAAGTAGTGACATCTTGAACCTAAAAAGGACCCAACATTTGGATCACAAAGGCTGCAGCCCTAACTGCACTTACCTGAGAGTAAACCCTGCTGAATCTAATAGGACCTTACTTCTGAGTAGACAGCAGGACTGCAGCAAGAAACACAGTTGGGAATTAGGGCTTTCTGTTTTAAGTCTCAACCAGAGGAAAATGTAATATTGGAATATGAATAGATTGGGGGGAGGGGGCTGATGAGAGACCAAAAACCACAGGTAGGAATACAAGGCACACTTTCTGGGGAGCAAGTCTCACACACAGTTGCTTGTGGGGCAAGGACTGCAGAGGGACCATAGTTGAGTTGTGCAAATGTGTTTTTCAGAAAAAGGTAGAATTTGAAGGGACCCTGCGGGTCATCTAGCCCAACCCACTGCAATACTTTTTAGCTTGCATTGATCTCAAAAACCTTCAGTGCCTTTTTTTCTTTTAGTTGGACAGGCAATTAACAGGCTTGTTTCACAAATAAGAGAGAAGGAGGGTTGCTGGCTTGGTTTGGTTTGTCTTTTTTCTAGTTTTTAGCATGTGCTTAGTATCGTAGTTTCAAGGCGGCGAGTCGCCCTGATATCTGTGGATGGAGGGCAGTAGTAGTAGTAGTAATAATGGTGATTATATTTTTGGAAGGGCTTGGAGTGAGCGGGTGATGGCCAGCTGAATGAATGAGGTCAATGCTAAATGGTCTGGCTTGCTTTACAACCCCTAGGGACCTTGTTGGTGGGGTGGGGTGGGGCCGGAGAAGGAGCCCACCCCCCAAGAAGATAAAGAAGAAGAGCAAAAGGAGGAGGCTTCCCTTCACTGGATAGAGTTGCCCATAACACTAAACACAGGGCACGATTCCAGGGAGAGAAAACAGGGCAGCAGCTGCTGCTACTCAGGCTAGATGTAGCTCAACAGGACGGGCAAGGCGCCCTCTGGAACCTTGCACCGTGGTTTCCCGCGCCACTAGCGTCTATGGAAAAGACGGCCCTGGCTCCTCCACCAGCTCTGAGTTCAAGGCTGGGACCATGAGTGGAGGCAAATTAGAAATATGGGAAGCTGTCTTATATACTGAGTCAGATCCTTGGTCCATCCAGCTAAGGATTATCTGCACTGATTGGCAGTGACTCTCCAGGGTTTCAGGCACAGGGTTTCTCTCAACCCTTCCTGGAAATGCTGGGGATTAGACCCAGGACCTTCTGCAGGCAAAGCAGATGTCCTACCACTGCCCTATGTCCCTTCCCTTAAAAATAGAGTAAGATTTCTAGTTTTCAGGGCTCTGCATAAAGGGCTGATTTAAATAAGAACGTTCCTCAGACCCTTGGTCCATGTTGCCACCTGAGGCAAACCATAAAATGGCACCACCAGCAGGGAAGAAGCAGGGAGTGAAGATCTACATTGGGGACAAAGGGTGTGGGGAATCAAATCTACCTTACCCGATGGCTGAAGTTGGAAACAAAGTCCATTGTGTGTGTGTGTGGGAGGAGGAGTCTGCTCTGAATCACGCTGGGCAGATGCTGAGCTTGGAAACTGCAGGGCCATGTCTGCCAGCCTTGTGGATCCTGCTGCCTGAGGTGGCCACCTCACATTGCCTCATTGGTGGGCCGGCCCTGACTGACTGGCAGTGGCTCTCTTGTGTTTCAAACCTGGGGTGTCTCCCAGCCATACCTGGAGATGCTGGGGATTGAACCCTGGGCCTTCTGCATGCAAGGCAGATGCTCTACCACTGAGCTTTGGCCACTGTGGGAAGCAGGGTGCTGGGCTAGAGGGACCTTTTGAGGTCTTCCCTAGCCCTTTCTTCTTGGGCAGAGGTACCATTTTGTGGTCCTCCTCAGGTGCCAAAATGTCTTAGGCCAGCCCTGACAATCTTGGAAGGGGAATTGAGGACAGCCAGTGTTGTGTGAAGGGTGTCTCTATGGTGGCAGGAGAACTCCACTTCTGGGGCACATGGCTTGGCTGTGCTTCCCCTTTGCAAAAATTACGGCACTCTGAGGTAAGAATCAATTATCTGCAGTGTTGGAGCTATTCCAGTTCCCTAGCAAATGTTTCAGGCAATTAGAACCTATTTTGGTTCCTAGAAAAGCAATTTCTTACATTCCAGCCTGCTCTATTAGAAGCACTTCAGTGCTAATTGAAAATATCTTTTGTTATAAATACTTGTGGAAACTTTGATTAGCTTTCTCCTGGTGTCTGATTGGGCTGCTGCTGCAAGCCAATCAGTTGTTGCATTCTAGGATCCTACTTGCCTAACAAGAAGTGATTCACATGTATGGAGCTTTCCTGTTCAAAGCCAATGGACCTCTGAATAACAGCTGCTAGGTTAAAACAGCTGGAGAGAATTCTTTACCTTCTTGCCCTGGCCATTGACTTCTTAGAGGCATTTGATTGGCCACTGTAGAAAGCCTCGACCAGATGGGCCTGTTGATCTGCCTGTGAGGAGCCATACAAAACTCAAGTTAGAACATTCACTTTGTAATTCCCAGTATCTCCAGCTAGGATGGGGAAAGACTCTCGCTTGACAGTGGGATGGACTCTCCTTCACTGGAGGCATTTAAACAGAGGTTGGCTGGCCACCTTCCAGCCACCTTCCTTTAGCTGTGATTCCTGCATTGCAGAGGGTTGGGCTGGATGACCCTTGGGGTCCCTTCCAACTCTACAACTGTGTGGTTCATTGCCTGGCATATCGTAACTGGCCTCCTTTAGCCAAATCCTACTGAATTGCAGCTTTCCAGTTCATTGTTTTAGGAACATGGGAGCATCTAGCTCAGTAATGTTGACTCTGACTGGCAGTAGCAGCTGCCTGGAAGTCTGTCACAGTCCTACCAGGTGATACCACTGGGCACTGAACACAGGATAAAGCAGTTGCTTTGCCACTGAGCTGTGTCCCTTCGCATGGCATTTAGCCTCAAAGGTGCAGTCTGCCTAGACTGAGGGCAGAGCACCAAAATCAAAGCACCTTGTGCCTTCAAGGTCCTTAACAACACCTGGAAGTGTAACACTCAGGCATGGATACTTCTGTGGGTAGGATGACACTGCCCTTCACACCCCAGGACCATAACTCAGTGATAGAGCAACTGCTTTGCATGCAGTTCAAGGTCCAATGTCAATCCCTAGCATATCCAGATATAGCAGGGAAGGTCTCCTCTCTCAGTGCATGGGCAGCTGCTGCCAGTCAGTGTAGACAATACTGAGCTACACAGACCAATGACCCAGCTCTGTATAAGGCAGCTTCCTACATTCCAGAGTGATCATAGAATCATAGAATCATAGAGTTGGAAGAGACCACAAGGGCCATCCAGTCCAACCCCCTGCCAAGCAGGAAACACCATCAAAGCATTCCTGACAGATGGCTGTCAAGCCTCTGCTTAAAGACCTCCAAAGAAGGAGACTCCACCACACTCCTTGGCAGCAAATTCCACTGCCGAACAGCTCTTACTGTCAGGAAGTTCTTCCTAATGTTTAGGTGGAATTTTCTTTCTTGTAGTTTGAATCCGTTGCTCTGTGTCCGCTTCTCTGGAGCAGCAGAAAACAACCCTTTTCCCTCCTCTATATGACATCCTTTTATATATTTGAACATGGTTATCATATCACCCCTTAACCTTCTCTTCTCCAGGCTAAACATACCCAGCTCCCTAAGCCGTTCCTCATAAGGCATCGTTTCCAGGCCTTTGACCATTTTGGTTGCCCTCTTCTGGACACGTTCCAGCTTATCAGTATCCTTCTTGAACTGTGGTGCCCAGAACTGGACACAGTACTCCAGGTGAGGTCTGACCAGAGCAGAATACAGTGGTACTATTACTTCCCTTGATCTAGATGCTATACTCCTATTGATGCAGCCCAGAATTGCATTGGCTTTTTTAGCTGCTGCATCACACTGCTGACTCATGTCAAGTTTGTGGTCTACCAAGACTCCTAGATCCTTTTCACATGTACTGCTCTCAAGCCAGGTGTCTCCCATCCTGTATTTGTGCCTTTCATTTTTTTTGCCCAAGTGTAGTACTTTACATTTCTCCTTGTTAAAATTCATCTTGTTTGCTTTGGCCCAGTTGTCTAATCTGTTAAGGTCATTCTGAAGTGTGATCCTGTCCTCTGGGGTGTTAGCCACCCCTCCCAATTTGGTGTCATCTGCAAACTTGCTCAGGATGCCCTCAAGCCCATCATCCAAGTCATTGATAAAGATGTTGAACAAGACTGGGCCCAAGACAGAACCCTGTGGCACCCCACTAGTCACTACTCTCCAGGATGAGGAGGAGCCATTGATGAGCACCCTTTGGGTTCGGTCAGTAAGCCAGTTACAAATCCACTGAATGGTAGCATTGTCTAGCCCACATTTTACCAGCTTCTTTACAAGAATATCATGGGGCACCTTGTCAAAGGCCTTGCTGAAATCAAGATAGGCTACATCCACAGCGTTCCCTTCATCTACCAGGCTTGTAATTCTGTCAAAAAATGAGATCAGATTAGTCTGACATGACTTATTTTTCAGGAACCCATGCTGACTTTTAGTGATCACAGAGTTTCTTTCTAGGTGCTCACAGACTGTTTGCTTAATGATCTGCTCTAGAATCTTTCCTGGTATTGATGTCAGGCTGACTGGGCGGTAATTGTTTGGGTCCTCTCTTTCCCCCTTTTTGAAAATAGGGACAACATTTGCCCTCCTCCAGTCTGCTGGAACTTCGCCTGTTCTCCAGGAATTTTCAAAGATTATTGCCAGTGGTTCTGAAATCACCTCAGAACCACTGGCAATAATCTTTGAAAATTCCTGGAGAACAGGCGAAGTTCCAGCAGACTGGAGGAGGGCAAATGTTGTCCAGGCATTCACCCTGAAACTTGCTCAGACACTTGATCTACAAAACACAAGGCCTCCTGGCAGACAGAACACCACAGACTCTGAAAAAGTTTGAATGTGACTGCCTGAAACCCTTTCACAGAGGCCTTGGAGAAGCTTGCAAATGGTGGATAAATATATATATATATAGCACTGGGAGATTTGTCATCTATGTTATCTTGATAGAAATGAGGGTATGCGTGAAGGCAATCAACTGTGAGATGCACAGATCGCTTCCATCCCTGACAGCCCTCTATTCATAACTGAAAATAGAAGGAAATAATTAGTAATCAGAGGGGGGAGCTTAATCTTTTAATTTTCCAGCTGTTGTGTGTGTTGATGGGCCCTGAGCTTGAACTGGAGGCACAGATCCATCAATGCAAAGGAAATAAAAACAATGCAGCATTGCACACAATGGGAGGCGGAAATGGATGTGCTCTCTGCTTCACTGCCATTTATCTAAATGCAATGCAGGCTCTAAAAACTGTCAGATTGGCAGGGTTTATTGCAGGCATGGAGAGCTTGACAGGAGAAGGCACAGTCTCAGTAGTAATGGATGCTCAGAGGCTAGTGAGATGCCGCAAAGGGGGAACAATTGGCTCCATCTGCTTTCCTCAGTGCCTGATTTGATGGTCCCAAATGTGTTTGCAGATCAGAACATATGTCCTTATTGGATGATGTACTTCTCTGCAATGCAGTTTCAGTGTGCAGAAGTAGAAAAGTTGTGCTTAAAAGTGCATATTTTATGGGAAAGTGCATCAAAATATTTTCCCCAGCTCTCTGCAGGGTCTTGAGTGATCAAAGTGCTCTCTGGTAACAACACCAGCATTGACAAACGCAAAAGTGATGTCCAAGGCCCGTCTGGGTCAATGCTGAGGTAATAAGCAAAGGGGTAAGGTCAAGGTCAAGGTACAGTTGAGAGGTGAGGTCAACACAGTGGAGTCAAAGGACATGCCCAATAGGTGCAATTTAGTCAAGGTTTGAAGCCAGTACATAGATGGTATTCTAGCAGCTCTTCTAGCCTAGCACTGAGAGCCAGTGTGGTGTAGTGGTTAAGAGCGGTAGACTCATAATCTGGGGAACCGGGTTCACGTCTCCGCTCCTCCACATGCAGCTGCTGGGTGACCTTGGGCTAGTCACACTTCTCTGAAGTCTCTCAGCCCCACTCACCTCACAGAGTGTTTGTTGTGGGGGAGGAAGGGAAAGGAGATTGTTAGCCGCTTTGAGACTCCTTCGGGTAGTGATAAAGCAGGATATCAAATCCAAACTCTGCTTCTTCTTCTGGAGTTTTTTAGTTGGAGCTTCTAGAAATACACCACCACCTTGTCTGACTCGTATCAGCAGTCCTCCTCCAGAGGAGGATCTGTTTACTTGATTTTGAACATGGTTCTTTTTATTCTCTCTCTCTCTCTCTCTCTCTCTCTCTCTCTCTCTCTCTCTCTCTCTCTCACACACACACACACACACACACACACACACACACACACACACTTCTTTTTGTTAGGATCTTCAAACTGCTTAGAGATTTATGTTGAAATATGACGTAAGTAAATGAAACGTATAATGAATCAGCCCTTGATGGAGCATTCTGTACTTGTTGGGACGGATAGGAGCTGTATTCCAAATCTCGAGGGCACAAAGTTGAGAAAGGCAGTTTTAAAACATATATACCTTCCTCGACTCAATTGCAAAGATTCTTGGGGTGGTTGACAATAGTACTAAAACCATCTGTACAAAAGGTTCTGTTTGCAGTTCAGCAAGCTCGCCCCAGTAGCAGTCACCCAACTCCCACTAAAAGCTAAAGAAACATAAACAGAGGAGTACAAAGATTTATTGAGGACTAGACTATTAATGGCTACTCACCATGATGGCTGCATTCTACCTCCATTGGGTAAGGCCAGCCCTTCCGTAAGGTGAGGTTAGGGGAAGCAATTTGCCTCGGGTGGCAGATCCGACCCAATCCCCTACCCTCTCCACCAATGCTGCGCCCCTGCCAGCCCTGCCACAATGTTGCCTATGCCCCCACTGCTGCTGCCACAACACCCTTGCTCTCACTGCTGCATTGTGGTGGCTATCTAGGTGCAGTCGCAGGTGAGGGTGCAGTTGCGGTGATGGAGTGGGCAGCAAATGTCCCCAGCTCTAGGTGTGACTTATTGTTTAGGTCAGTGGTTTTCAACCTGTGTGCCGTGGCCCCCTGGGGTGCCTTGAATGATGGTCAGGGGTGCTGCAGGCAACACTGGCCTCTGTCCCTCTTTCCTTCTCTCCCACCTCTGATGCCCTCTCACATCTCTGCTTCCCAAAGGCTTGCACAGCTGTTTGTTGCAGCAGCCCTGGCTATAAGCTCCGCAGGCAAATGGTGCCTCTGGGGCTGGCCAGGGGGTGCTGGTTGCCAGGAGCTGAGGTGGCCTCAGAGTAAGAAAGCAAGCAGGCGAGGGAGCCCAGACAGCCAGTCCACCAGCCCTTTGTGTTGAGAATGGACAGACAAGTCCCAGCCCCCTGGGAGGGCAGTGTGAGGAGGCACCTCTCTTTGGGGGAGGGGAGCTCAGAGATCGGGGTGGGGTGGGGGTGGGGGGTGGCAGCAGTGGCTGCCCAGAGGACTCCCAAGGATAGGGGAGAGGAGAGGAGGCTGAGGGAACACTCCACCATAGAGGGTGTTCTAAAGAGGGTGAAGGGCTGCCATCTTTGCAGAGAAGGGGGGGACATAACTGGGCTCCTGGGAGCCACAGAAATAATGTAGTTGGTCAAGGAAGCTGTGGGACTCAAAAAGATTGGAAAACTCTGGTTTAGGTAGTTCTGAATGCCAGTCTTTCTCTGCATTCTAAGATAGTTACATAACAAACAAAACAAAACCCACCTCTCCTGCTTGATTAAGTAAAGACAGCTCTTTAAGGGATTGCAAGCTTTTTGATTCAAGTGCTACAGAACACTTTCCAGGACTCCGCTGCCAGACACGAAGCAACAGCAGCTTCGCGTGCACATCCCCAATTCAAATGCCTGTTTTAAAAAACAAAGCGAAGCTACAGGATGCGTGATTGTATTCTTTTCTAATAATGCGGCGAGGGCAGCTCTCACTCGTGTTTGCCACTAGGGGGCAGCAATCTGCCTAATCTCTAAATCAGGCATCCCCAAACTTCGGCCCTCCAGATGTTTTGGACTACAATTCCCATCTTCCCCGACCACTGGTCCTGTTAGCTAGGAATCATGGGAGTTGTAGGCCAAACCATCTGGAGGGCCGCAGTTTGGGGATGCCTGCTCTAAATAAAAAAGGTAAAGGACCCCTGGATGGTTAAATCCAGTCAAAGGCGACTATGGGGTTGCGGCGCTCATCTCACTTTCATGCTGAGGGAGCTGGCGTTTGTCCACAGATAGCTTTCCGGGTCATGTGGCCAGCATGACTAAGCCGCTTCTGGCGGAACTGAACACAGGAACATGATGACGGAAATCAGAGCGCACGGAAATGCTGTTTACCTTCCCGCCACAGTGTGACCTATTTATCTACTTGCACTGCCGTGCTTTTGAACTGCCACGTAGGCAGGAGCTGGGACAGAGCAACAGGAGCTCACAACAGGATTCGAACCGCCGACCTTCTGATCGGCAGCCCAAGAGGCTCAGTCCTTTAGACCACAGCACCACCCAGAGATTACCTTTAATCTCTAAATATACCAGGTAGGAAGACGCGGGTGGTGCTGTGGGTTAAACCACTGAGCCTAGGGCTTGCCGATCAGAAGGTTGGCGGTTCGAATCCCCGCGACAGGGTGAGCTCCCATTGCTTGGTACCAGCTCCTACTAACCTAGCAGTTCGAAAGCACGTCAAAGTGCAAGTAGATAAATAGGTACCGCTACAGCGGGAAGGTAAACGGTGTTTCTGTGTCCACCAGAAGCGGCTTTGTCATGCTGGCCACATGACCTGGAAGCTGTACGCCGGCTCCCTCAGCCAATAATGCGAGATGAGCGCTGCCACCCCAGAGTCGGTACCTTTACCTATACCAGGTAGGAGCCACCTGTGCTCTTTGGAACAGGGCAGAAATTTCTCAAAAGACAGTTCCCCTCCTGAGAAAATTAACTGCATTCCGCCTACCCCTACTCAAGATGCTTCCTAACAGTTGTTTTATCCTCATGCATGCATACTTTTTGTAGCATCCACATAACATCAAAATGCAAGGCTATAAACTCCCCCTCCCCAGTTTAATCTAGATTTTCCCTTTCTGGGCAAAATCTATTAAACTGAAAGAAAAAAATAAATGCTGCCATGTCTGGCTTGCTAAAGGAAAGTCCCCATGTTTCTAGTGGTTAATGGATCAGGCCACAACTCAGTGGATAGAGTACTTGCTTTGGATGCAGAAGGTCCTGGGTTCAATTTGCTTATCAGATTTATATATTACCCTTCATCAAAAGATCTCAGGGCAGTTCACAAGATAAAAATGCCAGAGGCTTTATAGGTCAAATCCAGCAGTTAGAATTGGACCCATAAGAAGGCTTTATAGGTCAAATCCAGCAGTTAGAATTGGGCCCATAAGAAAATTGGCAGCCAGTGCAGTCAGAACAGGATCAGCGTAATATGCTCAAACTCTCTTGCTGGGTGAGCAACCTGGCCACGTTATTCTGCCCTAGCTGAAGTTTCCGAACCGTATTCAGAGGCAGACCTACGTATAATGTGCTGCAGTAATCCATTCTAGAGGTTACCAGAGCACAGGCAACAGAAATTAGGCTATCCCTCTCCAGATGTGGTGCAGCTGGGCCACCAGCCAAAGCTGATGGAAGGCACTCTGTGCCACTATGGTCACCTGACCATAAAATGACAACATTAATCACCTTCCTGGCCTAGCCAGCTGTCCTCTCCCTACTAGTTTTGATCAGCCAAGAGGGGCAAGGGTCCAGAGCAGAAGTGGTTGCTCTGACTGATGCAAGCACCTTGCCTTCATCCTTGAGCCTTATTAAGTGAAACTCATCCAACACAAAAGGACTAGACTGTGCTGTGGACACCACATGAGTTTCATCTACTATAACAGCAAAGTCAAGATCCCAGTGGGGATCTTGCAAAATGCTTTGCAAAATGGCTTGCAAACAAGTCACAGCAATCTGCCATTGGTTCTGCCCCAGCATCTCTGGTTGGGGCTGAGGAGAAACCTCTGTGTTGAAGGGTAGGCCACATGCTCTGCATTCAGAATGTTCCAGGTTCATTCCCTCGAGGGATATCAGATAGTAGGGCTGAGAAGGACCTTGGGGAGAGCCCAGTTGGAGAAGACGGTACTGAGCTCATGCTCTGACTTGAGCACAGCAGTCTCATGTGTTCATTCATGTATAACAAGAGCAGGAAATGACTTCTGTCTCCCCTCATGCATTTCCTTCTTTTGCCTCCTTGCATGGATATACTGCTCAATGAATAATTGTTGTTGTTTAAGTTAGGCACAAGTTAATAAATAACTACTTGTGGCAAACTGAGCTGCATATCCCGAGGACCCTAGGAATCTATGCAAAAGCTATGTTTGGGGTCACAGGGACCCAGTTCTTTTTGCCTTCCTAATGACTGCACAAGGTTAAAGAGATGCACCCACTGCCCTAACAGATGGAGTCTGTGATGAAGCCTAAGTATGCATAACTGAGATAATTGCACTTTCCCCCCTCAGCCTCCACCCCCTTCCTCTCTTGTTTCCCATCTGTAGAAGGGATCCCCCCACTTTGTAAAGCACCACGACCAATGATGGATGGTGCCCACTGCAACTAACAGGGCAGGAGGCAGGGAGCCCAACAGAAGGTGGCACCAGAGCCAGTGGTGACTGAGCCAGAGCCAACAATCCCTGCAGGGGTCCCCATATTTGATGTAAGTTTTAGGAATCCCCCACTGCTGGGTTGATCCTTGGTGGGCTGGAAGCAAGTGGTTGCACAATGCCTATGCCAAACCTCTCACATCTGTTGTCCATAAAGTTGTGGTCTGATTTGATCCCTTTCCAGCTGTGTTGTATCCTTCTTTCCTATCTAGTTGGAGAGGTGGGGGAGTGCAGAGCTTGGGCATGCAAGCTGAGTTTGCTTCCAGATTTACTATATGCTTACTACAGGTTGCCGCTTTGGATTACGTCTGCCTCTCCTCCTCCACATCCTACTTTCCCTTTTGTTTGCTAATCTTGAGGGTCTGAGCTTCCAAGGGCTTTCAATTAAAAAATGGGTAAGATAAGAGAATTGGGGGTAAGTAATAATTTGTGTGGCACAGAGAAGCTCCTGTAAAAATTGTTTTTGCAGGAGATTATGTTGTCCCACATTTGTTCTTTCAGGATATGTGGCTGCTTACAGCAAAAAAGAAGGACGTTCATGGGTTTCTGTGTTATTTTGGATTCCTGCACACAGAGTGAACTTCCTTTTGCAGTATAAAAAGCCTTATTAAGGATAGCGGTTTGCCTGACCCACTAAAGAAGATAGTAATACAATAAAATTTGTTGTTGTTGTTTAGTCGTTTAGTCGTGTCCGACTCTTCGTGACCCCATGGACCATAGCACGCCAGGCACTCCTGTCTCCCCCTGCCTCCTGCAGTTTGGTCAAACTCATGTTCGTAGCTTCGAGAACACTGTCCAACCATCTCGTCCTCTGTCGTCCCCTTCTCCTAGTGCCCTCCATCTTTCCCAACATCAAGGTCTTTTCCAAAGATTCTTCTCTTCTCATGAGGTGGCCAAAGTATTGGAGCCTCAGCTTCACGATCTGTCCTTTCAGGGAGCACTCAGGGCTGATTTCCTTAAGAATGGATAGGTTTGATCTTCTTGCAGTCCATGGGACTCTCAAGAGTCTCCTCCAGCACCATAATTCAAAAGCATCAATTCTTCGGCGATCAGCCTTCTTTATGGTCCAGCTCTCACTTCCATACATCACTACTGGGAAAACCATAGCTTTAACTATACGGACCTTCGTAGGGAAGGTGATGTCTCTGCTTTTTAAGATGCTGTCTAGGTTTGTCATTGCTTTTCTCCCAAGAAGCAGGTGTCTTTTAATTTCGTGACTGCTGTCACCATCTGCAGTGATCAAGGAGCCCAAGAAGGTAAAATCTCTCACTGCCTCCATTTCTTTCCCTTCTATTTGCCAGGAGGTGATGGGACCAGTGGCCATGATCTTGGTTTTTTTGATGTTGAGCTTCAGACCATATTTTGCGCTCTCCTCTTTCACCCTCATTAAAAGGTTCTTTAATTCCTCCTCACTTTCTGCCATCAAGGTTGTGTCATCTGCATATCTGAGGTTGTTGATATTTCTTCCGGCAATCTTAATTCCTGCTTGGGATTCATCTAGTCCAGCCTTTCGCATGATGAATTCTGCAGATAAGTTAAATAAGCAGGGAGACAATATACAACCTTGTCGTACTCCTTTCCCAATTTTGAACCAATCAGTTGTTCCATATCCAGTTCTAACTGTAGCTTCTTGTCCCACATAGAGATTTCTCAGGAGACAGGTGAGGTGATCAGGCACTCCCATTTCTTTAAGAACTTGCCATAGTTTGCTGTGGTCGACACAGTCAAAGGCTTTTGCATAGTCAATGAAGCAGAAGTAGACGTTTTTCTGGAACTCTCTAGCTTTCTCCATAATCCAGCGCATGTTTGCTATTTGGTCTCTGGTTCCTCTGCCCCTTCGAAATCCAGCTTGCACTTCTGGGAGTTCTCGGTCCACATACTGCCTAAGCCTGCCTTGTAGAATTTTAAGCATAACCTTGCTAGCGTGTGAAATGAGCACAATTGTGCGGTAGTTGGAGCATTCTTTGGCACTGCCCTTCTTTGGAATTGGGATGTAGACTGATCTTCTCCAATCCTCTGGCTATTGCTGAGTTTTCCAAACTTGCTGGCATATTGGGTGTAGCACCTTAACAGCATCATCTTTTAAAATTTTAAATAGTTCAGCTGGAATATCATCACTTCCACTGGCCTTGTTATTAGCAATGCTTTCTAAGGCCCATTTGACTTCACTCTCCAAGATGTCTGGCTCAAGGTCAGCAACCACACTACCTGAGGTGTACGAGACCTCCATATCTTTCTGGTATAATTCCTCTGTGTATTCTTGCCACCTCTTCTTGATGTCTTCTGCTTCTGTTAGGTCCTTACCACTTTTGTCCTTGATTATGGTAATCTTTGTACGAAATGTTCCTTTCATATCTCCAATTTTCTTGAACAGATCTCTGGTTTTCCCCATTCTATTGTTTTCCTCTATTTCTTTGCATTGCTCATTTAAGAAGACCCTCTTGTCTCTCCTTGCTGTTTTTTGGAAATCTGCATTCAGTTTCCTGTATCTTTCCCTATCTCCCTTGCATTTTGCTTGCCTTCTCTCCTCCGCTATTTGTAAGGCCTCATTGGACAGCCATTTTGCTTTCTTGCATTTCCTTTTCCTTGGGATGGTTTTCGTTGTTGCCTCCTGTATAATGTTACAAGCCTCCATCCATAGTTCTTCAGGCATTCTGTTCACCAAATCTAAATCCTTAAACCTGTTCCTCACTTCCACTGTGTATTCATAAGGGATTTGATTTAGATTGTATCTTACTGGCCCAGTGGTTTTTCCTACTTTCTTCAGTTTAAGCTGGAATTTTGCTATAAGAAGCTGATGATCTGAGTTACAGTCAGCTCCAGGTCTTGTTTTTGTTGACTGTATAGAGCTTCTCCATCTTTGGCTGCAGAGAATATAATCAATCTGATTTCGATGCTGCCCATTTGGTGATATCCATGTGTAGAGTCGTCTCTTGTGTTGTTGGAAGAGAGTGTTTGTGATGACCAGCTTGTTCTCTTGACAGAACTCTATTAGCCTTTGCCCTGCTTCATTTTGAACTCCAAGGCCAAACTTGCCAGTTGTTCCTTTTACCTCTTGATTCCCCACTTTAGCATTCCAATCCCCTGTAATGAGAAGAACATCCTTCTTTGGTGTCATTTCTAGAAGGTGTTGTAAGTCTTCATAGAACTGGTCAATTTCACTTTCTTCAGCACCGGTAGTTGGTGCATAAACTTGGATTACTGTGATGTTAAAAGGTCTGCCTTGGATTCGTATCGAGATCATTCTGTCATTTTTGAGATTGCATCCCATTACAGCTTTTGCCACTCTTTTGTTGACTATGAGGGCCACTCCATTTCTTCTACGGGATTCTTGCCCACAGTAGTAGATATGATAGTCACCCGAACTGAATTCACCCATTCCCTTCCATTTTAGTTCACTGATGCCCAGGATGTCAATATTTATTCTTGCCATCTCATTTTTCACCACATCCAGCTTACCATTATCCATGGTTCTTACATTCCAGGTTCCTATGCAATATTTTTCTTTACAGCATCGGACTTTCCTTTCGCTTCCAGGCATATCCGCAACTGAGCGACCTTTCGGCTTTGGCCCAGCCGCTTCATCAGCTCTGAATCTACTTGTACTTGTCCTCCGCTGTTCCTCAGTAGCATGTTGGACGCCTTCCGACCTGAGGGGCTCATCTTCCAGCGTCATAACTTTTATATGCCTGTTGTCTTTGTCCATAGAGTTTTCTTGGCAGGGATACTGGAGTGGCTTGCCAATTCCTTCTCCAGGTGGATCACGTTTGGTCAAAACATAACTTCTCTAAGTTATTTAAGCCCCTTTGCCATGACAAGGCAGTGATCCATGAAGGGGACAATAAAATTAAAAACAGTAAAAAGTTAATTGCACATTTATTCAAAATCCAATTAAAACTATTTAGTTTAATTAATTGAACCCAATCAATGAACTTTATCCAGGGACACCTGTTTTTCTAAGCCTGATAGTCATGTATACCTCCAGCTCCCTCTGCTGCCTCTTTGCCTCTTAGCAACCCACTTTTCATACCAAGTGGTTCGTAAGAGTACTTTAACACGGAACCTGTGGGCTGCACACTGCCTTGTTGCACAGTGGGAGATTGGGAAGGGGGAGAAGCAAGGCCAAACTTGATGCCTTCTAGGGGAGCCCAGTGAGACCCCTTTCCATCTTTTAGTGCCAATCTTGTCAGTGCTGGACGAGGTGAAAAATTGTTCCTAAGCCCAGTTGCTTCTTGCTGCTTTAGATGTTAAAGTTTAATGACACCAGGTAATCACTGCAATGACTGGCAAAGCTTTGCTCTAAAGTTTAAATCACTGGAGCTCTTGGCATCATGATAATTACACCTCTTTATTGTTGACTTACAGCCAGCCTTCCTGCTGGAATAGAAGAACTGGGCTTCCCCACCGCCAACACTCCTTTCTCCTGAGCAAGATCCATCTGACCCTTTGGACCATCTCTCACTGTGCAGGAACATAATCTTTATTAACTTTATGAAATAATCACTGTTACAAATCCATTCATATTATTATAATTTCCAGTTATTTTCTTATAATATGTATGATATCAAATATATTTTCATAGTCTAAGAAAAATATAATAGACAGAGTAAATCACAATCATAAAACAAACCTAAGGGGGAAAAATGGAAAAAAGTTCAAAAATAAATAAAATTCTGCGACTTCCCTTCATTCTTCCTACTGTTTCTTACAGTCTTCCTTTTTTTGGCGTTGTATTTTTCATTTTCCATATACAATTTTTATTTTATATTTTATGAATATGCCGAGTTGGAATATTTACCATATTTTAACATAAAATTTCTTAAGGTCTTTATGACACTTGACATTGCTTTGGTCATAGATCTTAAGTTTTCTTCTTCCTCACATTGACTCTTAACGATTCGTGGTGCGGTTTTGGTCTATTTTACTTCCAATTGATTTAATCACAAATTTTATCTATATATTTCATAAATTTACTCCATTCTTTCAGATGGGTTTCATTGCTCTGGTATCTGATCTTTGCTGTTAATTTGGCTATTTCCAGGTATTCTATCATTTTTTGTTGCCATTCCTCTAGTGATGGAAGTTGCTTTTGTTTCCACAACCTTGCCAGGAGAATCCTAGCCCCGGTTGTTGCATAGAGAAAAAATTTGCGGTCGTTTTTCTCTATATCCTCCCCAACCATCCCCAATAAGAAGGCTTCTGGTGTTTTTTAAAGGTATACCTTAATATTCTTTTCATCTCGTTGTAGATGCATTCCCAAAAGGTTTTTAACTTGTCACATTTCCACCACATTTGAATAAAATCCCTATCCTTCTCGCCACATTTCCAACACCTTTTATCTCCTGTCCTATACATCTTTGCTAGCCGGGTCGGGATGAGGTACCACCTGTACATCATTTTGAATAAGTTTTCTTTCAGCATAACACTTGCTGTAAATTTAATGTCTGTGTTCCAAAGTTTGTACCATTTTGCAAGTTCAATATTATATCCAATATCAATGGCCCAGCGGATCATCACAGATTTTACTGATTCATCCTTGGTATTCCATTCTAATAGGAATTCATAGATCTTGGTTATCGTCTTGGTGTTTGATTGGATTACCATTTTGTCCAGTTCTGAGGCCCCACTTTGGAATCCTTTGCTATTTTGTAATCTAGAAAGATATTTTGTCCGACTTATTTTACTGCTATTTTCTGCCTGAGTCGAGTCTGCAACTTTATGTAAGCAAACAATATTTTTATACTCTTACATTGTAGACTTCTGTGTTCTTATTTTGTTTGGAGGGATAAATAAAGGGGAAGATGCTGTCTGCCAAAGGCATCTTGCATAATTATAGAAAGCTGCACAGCTTTGTCCCAAGTTTCCGTGTTAATGCTGCAAAGGATGGCATATTTTTAACCCTGCTAAACTAGACACTAATATTACTGAAGTGAGCAAGAGGAAGGATAATAAATAAATAATATATCATTTTCTACCTTCAAAATCCATCCCAACACTTACAGTCAGTGCCGGATTTACGTATAAGCTAAACAAGCTATATCTTAGGGCCCCACTTTCTTGGGGCCCCCAATTGTTTTTAAAGAAAAATAACCCTGGATGTACATTTCCAAAATATAAGATAAAAAAACACACAAATAAAACCTATCATACAGCAGCAGTGTTTTGTGTTGTGTAGGCTCCTATGATATAAATAATGGGCCCCGCCTGCTAGCCTGTTCCCTAAAATATCACTGGTTTGCTCATTTCTATATATAGGGTGCCTAGATTCTGCATATTTTGTTATGTGCAAATGGCTTTAGATATCTATTAGGTCCATAAATTACCACATCTTCTTTCTTCTTTGGCGATCACTCATAGCCGAGTAAGATTGTCTTCCATAAACACGATTTTAACAATGGGTCCGTAAGTGACTGTGGAGGCCAATTCTGGATCCACACGTCCTTCCACAGTGGGGGCATTGGTTTCCAGGTGGGAGTTGATCACGGTGTGGATTTGCCAAGCATGCCTTCCTCTTAGCATGTTTCTCCCTTGCAGGGGCATAGCCAGGATCAAAACCAGGGGGGGGGGCAAGGGGTGGGGCCAAGGCACGGGAGGGGAGGGGCCACAACAGATGTCAAGGCGACAACAGACAATCCACCAGGGCCATCCCAAGCCCATCCAGCGCCGCGGCGCAAAGGCACCCCCGACGCCCCCTCCCCGCATGGGAGAAACGGAAGAGGGGCGCCGACGAGCGCCCTGACGGGCGCGGCATCCCCCGGTATCCAAAGTCCGAAACGGAGCCTTCACTGGCGCAGGAGCCGCCGAGTGCGCAACTCGCCCCGCAAAGCCTCCCTCGACGACCGTGGCACCCCCGCCAGCGATGCCCTCTGCGGCCCGCAAGTGGCGATCCCGGGCGGCGACTCCGGAGCGGGACCACAGCCCCCCCCAAGCGCACATACCCCCAGCGCAAACCGCGCGGCGGTCGCCCCGCTGGAATGCCAGGCAGCGGAGCGGGAAGCCTCTGCCAGGAGGGCTGCGAGGAGGGCTCCGAGAGAGCGCCCCACCCGAAAGCGCCGCCCAGCGCACGCTCCCTCTGCACTCCCCGCCGAAGGCGCCCCACGAGCCTCCCGCCGGGAGGAAGGAGCAGCGGCCGCCCGGACGCACCCCTCCCAGCTCACAGCAGGCCCACGCCACCCCCCCACAGACAGGGTTGCCCGGGCCGCGGGGGGGCAACCCCTCCCCCACACCCCGTCGAGGAAGGGGCACGAAGAGAGGATGAGGACGCCGCAGCAGCAGCCACCCGCGGGGAAAGGAGCTGCGTCTCCAGGAGAAGGAGGGCAATTCAAGGGAGCAAAACGCAGCAGGGCGACAGCAGCTCGGCTGCGCTCCCTGGCTCCCCGCCCCGCCTGGCCCCGCCGGAGGGCGCGACGGGGAGCTGGAGGGAGGGCGCGGAACGCCGAACCCGCGCTCCGCCGGCCTGCGCTCCGCCTCCGCCCCTGTCCACCAGCGCCGCTCTCACCCACTGGCCCCGCCTCCAGGGGGGCAACTGCCCCCTCCTGGCCCCCTGCCTATGCCCATGCTCCCTTGCATCCTGAGATCGAGTTTCTTCAAAGCCCACATCACCTTTGGTAAAGGCATATATTCAACACATATAGCAGCAACGATTTGTTGTCAACAAAGGACAGCTGGACATATAAACGGCCCCATTACCTTCAGTCTTTACCTTGTTTGCCTTTAGTGCTCCTGCTCAATCAGAGCAAATGGCAATTCAAGTTTTCCTTGGATTAGCATTTGTTCTGATCTAAAGAGTGGATTTTCCCTAGGAAAGGAGCAGGACAACGGGGAAACCGCTTGAATCCATGCTTTCTAGGCACGGCACAAGTAGAAGTGTGGCATAAACATAGGCATAAAGAATTTGACAGAAACAGAAACCCAATTTTGAGTTCTTCTTCTGGCAGCGAGGAGGGCACACTAGTCCTGAGTCTTGTCTTCCCTACTCTCTGGTGTGGGGTGCCCACTGGCAATATGCTGTGCCTAATATAATTTTGCTTACAACTTTACCCTGCCAACTGGCTGAAACTTTGTCCCGGGGCTGGTCTGGCCACAGAAGCAAATGGCAGCTGCTCAGGGTGTCAAAGTTCCAGGGGGGCCTGCCTTGCTCATGCAAATGTTTTGGAGAGAAAGGGAGAGGTGCTGTCTTCAGTTTTTTTTAAAAAATAAAGTGCACAGAAACAGCTCCATACAGCTTGCTGGCAGGATGATCTCCTTCCTGTTCCAGGGAATCCTATCTTTTTGATTCTCCACCAGTTGCCCAAGCCACAAACACAGATATAGAGAGGAGGGAGTAATCAAGCAACAGGCTAAAAAGGAAAGAATGAAAAAAGAGAGAAAGAAATCAGTACCCCAGCCAACTCTGGCTAATTTGATGTGCTAATGCCATCCATGCTGTTCAGCACACAAGAAGATTCAGTGGTGCATGGGGCTGGGTGCTGAATTTTAATTTAACTTAAATCTTGGCTGGCCCTCCCAATGTGGGCTCAGTTCATGAGGCTAGGGCAGGAGAAGGACTAGCTAAGGGAGGAGTTTTGGGCTGACCGAGTAAGGCTTTTGTGGACTGTTCAATGGACGTTTAATGCACAAGACAGAGGAAAATAGGAAGTTGCTTCATAGAGTCAGCTCAGTGGCTGATTCAGTTCTGTATTGTCTGCACTGACTGGCAGCTGCTCTCCTGGGTTTTCAGGCTGGGGATACTCTCAGCTCTAATTTATTGCTGTGGGTTGAGGACTGGAGCCTTTTTCATGCAAAGCAGGTGCTCTACAACACCTGGGTTACCGCTCTCCCCACCTAACCTTTTTTAATTTGGATTTTGCACCACCAGTGCTCTCTCTTTTTGCATGCCGAAGGTCTCTTTGAAAAACAGGCATTATAAGGTGGCCTACAGCTCCAAGACTCTGTGTGCTAAGCTGCAGGGGGAGTGTATTATTACAGGTTGCAGTGCTACATAATGTGCAAAACTGTTTTAGATGAAAGGAGGGTTTGGGTTTTCTCTTTCTTTTGGTTAAGAGCTTGCGCTGCCTAATTATGTTCCATCATAGCCTACACTGTGTCCATACATCTCTTTCTTATCCGAAACAGAAGCCACTGCCAATACAAATTAAAGCCTTCCAGCTGAAGTAAACACACACACGGCGTGGTCCATATGCTCTGAAATTAAGCCCAGCTCTGTATCTAACAATGCACGGCTTTTTCCACACTTAGAATTTGAGGGGGGGGGGAAATCAAAGCAGCACATTTGCATTTTGGCAGGGTGGGCGGGGGGCCAGCAGCGAATCTCTGGGGATAGGCGCATTGTGAAGACACCTTTTACCATAATGTATTTTTTTCTGGTCCCAGCCTTTGAAATCCAAAAGGCAGAGATGTTGTGTCACAAATCCCTGAATAAGAAGTGGAAAGGAAGATTAAAGGGGCATTGATACCTAGAGTCACAACAGCCACCCATGGTTATTACTTCTAGTAATGATGGGTTATTCAATGATGGCATTGCAGGAAAAATGTAAGCATTTCATAGGCAGGGCTGGCCAGAACATTTTGTTGCCTGAGGAGAACCACAAAAGGTGCATTCCTCCTCAGCAGGGAAGAAGAGGTGAGCAAAGATCTACACCAGGAACAAGGGGGTGGGGTAAGGGACGCAGATCTACATCAAAAGCTGCTGCCCTGTGGATCCTGATGCCTCAGCTTGCCTCGCCTCCTGAATGGTCCAGCTCTGTTCGTAGGCAAGAGCAGCAAGGCCCCTGCCCCCAGTATCTTACAACCTGCATTGCAAGTGAGAGTTCAATTCTGAATCTGTATTTGTTGGAACTCAGTCAGCAGTACATAAGTGAAGCTTTGCATGGCCTCCTCCTGCCCAGTCTAGCATTTCGAAATAGCCCCAGTTGGACCTGGACCTGGGGCTGATCTAACCAGGCTCTGGATCCTAAACAATATTGGGGCCCTTGGACAGTATTATGTTTGGGTTTAAAAACCTGATTAAACATGCAGTGGTGTGGGGCAGGGGGAGTGAAGGAGAAAGAAGGCTGCTTCTCCCTCTCTTTGCCAGCTGAACCTCCCACTTTGGCTCCACTCAGAGTGATCTGCAGCTGTCAAGTCTGATTCAGGGTGATCCAGAGACACCTCAACCTGCTCTGGACAAATCCCCTTGGCTCAGTTTGGTTCAGGACCCAGGACTGGGCTGCAGACCACAGTTCAAGTAAGTACATAAGGAAAGTGCTGCTGGATCAGGCTGAAGTCCCATCTAGTCCACTATCCTGTTCTCACAGTGGCTAACTGAATGCTCCAGTGGGAATTCTGCAAGCAGGGCTGAGGTTCAACAGCCACTCTCCCCACCTGTGCTCCCCAAGAACTTGTCTTCAGAGGCACATTGCCTCCAACAGTAAAAGTAGCTCACCTGGGCATTAAGCATCCCTAAGCAACCACAATATGCTTCCTTCCCTGCAAGAATTAGCAAAAGGCAGATAGGCAGTTGCTTTGTGGAGGGTGGGAGAAAGGTGCCAATTGCTTGTCCTGTGGTCCAGGTGCCCAGATGTGGAACTTGCTATAAACCTGCATCCTGCTAAGCCACAGGGCATCATCCTCTGAGCTATGAAGTTGATGTGCAGTGCCTCGGAGTCCCATAATTAGGGTGAGAACGGGTGTGCTGGCAATCATGCCAGACGTCTAATGAATATAGCAATGCTTCTTCCATCTCTTAAGAGGGAGAGCAGTTAGTGCAGCCAATTAGGGAATAGACAAAACAAAACACCCCACAATGACCCAGCTCAAACCAGTGCCACAGGGGCGTAGCCAGGATCAAAACTGGGGGGGGGGGAAGCCATGGCCGTTCAGGGGCGGGGCCAAGGCATGGGAGGGGAGGGACCACAAAGTGGGAATGTGGGCGGGGCTACAGGGCCAGCGGGCCCGAGGACATTGTGGCGGCGGCAGCGGCCACCTTGTGCTTCTGGGGCTGGCAGCGTTGGTGGCTACCCTGCTTGGCTGGAGAGGACGGGAGGGTCGGGCAGGCGAGAGGGGGTGGCAGGGCGGGCAAGGCAAGGCTCCGAGGCATTGCTGCATATCAGCATAATATTTCAACCATGTCGTGGGTTCAAGCCCCACCTTAGGAAAAAAGTCCTGCATTGCAGGGGGTTGGACTAGATGACCCTTGTGATCCCTTCCAACTACAATTCTATGATTCTATTGATATATTACCATAGCATATGCATCATTCTGCTTTCTTGAATTGTCCTACTCCAAGGCATAGCAGCCAACTCCTAGAGGCCTAGGTGCCTCCCCCCCCCATTACTGGTAAATACCGTATTTGAAAGAGTCATCCCCCCATGTTGATGGGCTTTCTATGTGGGGCTTATCTGCCCCCCCCAGTATTTTATTAAGGATGGAAGAGGGAGGGAAGGAAGGAAGAAATAGAGAGAGGGATAACTCATATTTGTGGGTGCCTCTGGGTGACGCTGTGATGCTGGAACTCTGCAGCAAGAGGAAGATACCGGTACGCCTGTACAGGAGCCTTGTAAGCAGCTTTCTCTCTGCTTGATTTACAGCAGGCACATCCAACAGATAGATTGTGATCTACCAGCAGATCACTGGATGTCTGTGGTAGATCACTGGTAGGTCACTGGCACCCCTAAAAAAAGCTCACCCAAAATTTTCCTCCTCCCTAAAGAAGCTGAACTATGACCTGAAGCCCTAAACAAAAATGGGCCTCCCTCCCTCCTAAAAGAAGCTCAACAAGTTTGACCTAAACCCCCCAAAACAGGGCTTCCCTTCCTTAAAAAAACTCAACAGCTTTGACCTGAACCCCCCACGGGGGTAGATCACTCCCAGTTTTAAACTCTGTGAGTAGATCAGAGTCTGTTGGGAGGTGGCCACCCCTGATTTACAGTATACAGATGCAGGAGGGGGGGGCAGACTGGAACACCACTGCTTTTTATAAACATCACTGTGTCTGTCAAAGCTACAGCCCCCCCTTTCTTATTCACTTCCTTTTAGCCTTGCAGAGCCACCTTAGTCAAATTGAATCCTCTGCACCCTCATTAAATCGCCAATAGAACTCTTAATGCGATTCCTGAATGCTCATTAACAACTCCCACTGAAGAACAATAGGGTGAAGTGGTCAGCTATCGAATAAAGCAAAGCCCATTCCACTTCAGTTTTTGGAGGGGAAAAGTGCTGGTTATGGTCTGTAAAATACATTAATTTTTTGCTTCTAGGGGGGGCAGCTGCCCCTCCTGCCCCCCGCCTACGCCCATGACCAGTAGTGGTCTTAATTCTTGTAGTGAGATGGCCGGCAAGATCCATCTTTACTTGTATCGATGTATCAGTATACAATGTTCTGATAAGAAATAATAGACAGCGATCTATATTTGTCTTCCCCAATTTCTGCCACAATGCGTGTCTCGGAATCGTATCAAAAGCTGATTTTAGATCAATAAAAGCAACATACAGTTTTTGCTTCAAATTATGGATGTATTTACATAGCAGAAAGTTCATCACAAAGCACTGGTCCAATGTGGATTTCCTTCTTTGGAAACCTGCCTGGGCTTCAGATATCACCTTATTTGTATCTGCCCATTCTTCCAGTCTCCCAAGGAGGAGTCTGGCATATAATTTAGAGGCTACATCTAGCAAACTAATAGGTCTATAATTAGTGGGAATTTTCTTATCACCCTTTTTATATATTGGGGCAATTATGCTCAGCTTCCACACTTCTGGTATGCGACCTGAGCTGTTAATATATGAGAACAGTTTTGCAAAAATGGGTGGCCAGAAATCCAGTCTTATCTTATAAATCTCCGCTGGGGCTTTATTGGCTAGTTGGTTTATGATTAGCCTCTTAATCTGGTTGGGCGTGACGTCTGGCCAATCTGGCAGTTCTGATAACTGAATGTGGCCAACTTGTGAGGGTGAGTCGGTTCAGGGGCCATATATTCCTGTAAAATATGTAACCCAATCCTTTCCTTGGACTGATGCTTCTAGCGAGTAGCCTAGCCCATTTGTACCTTGGGCGACCAGATGCCCAAATTTCCGTGAATACTTTTGAAGTGCTGCATCTCCCAATGCTTTCCACTGTTGCTCATAATATATTTGTTTCTTGCTTGTAAGTAGTAATTTATAATCATAACGTAATTGGGCTACCTCAGCTTGTATAACAAGATTGTGCTTATCATGTTTTAACTACAATTTTCTGAGTTCCCTAGATAAGCTTTTTTTTTTTTTTACTATTCTGACACTCCTTATCAAACCAGGTATGTCTTTTAAACTTTTTATTTTTTGTCATACTAGTTGTGGTCATTAATGGGCACATTCTGTCAATTATGTTCTCATACAGACCAATTATGTTTCCTGTTTCTAAGAACAATTCCCCCTTTAGTGAAACAAATTCATGGGAATCCAGGATCTGAATCATTTTTTCTTGGACCTGTGCATTCCATTTTCACCTCTTATTTCCAAGTATCAGATATTCCGTTTCATCCAATAATTTAGGAAAAGCAGGAGAAACGAATGATATCAGAGATAACTCAAGTGGGAAGTGGTCACTTTCAGCTCTGGGAATTATCCTAAAGGTGTCTCGGTTGCTGTAGGGGAAATGGTTGGCCGTGCCTGACCCTACAATGCTGCTGCTGCATGGGGAATTCTGTTAAAGGAATTCTGGGGCTGGCCATGCTTTCGTCCGTACCCCCTACAAGGGGCTAGGGCCATGGAAGAGCCCCTGAGAGCAGTTGAGGAGAGGAGAGTCTCTGACCCCCGTCTCCATTCTCTCCTCAATTTCTATTCCTCGCCCTGACTTCCGCAGGCGGGCGGATGTCAGATAGTTGTAACTAATGCCTAAGCAACCACTCACATTTTGTATTTGAAATAAAGTTGTGGCCAAAATTATGCCAAAACCCTCAAACTTAAATTTCTGTTTGAAGTGTGATTTATTGGGGGGTGTTTTGGAGACCTCTACACGCAAAATCGATTTTAAATCACGGACACCTTGGTTCTAAAAATGGTGTTGCCTGTATTGGTGTGACTGATGGGGTCCCATGGCACAAATTTCATGTGGTCCCAGTGCAAAGGAAAAGAGCTAAGATCTTGTCCCTTACTATAATGTCCAAACAAGTTGTGACAGCCAAGAAGAATGATAGGTTTGTAAGGAGTCTTCAATAATTTTGCCAAGGAAATTCTGATTGTTCAGGGCCTAATGCTATTAGCCTCTCTTGTAAATGGAGATCCTTTATGAAATGCATGCAGGACCATCAAGCAAATCTGTACTGAGATACACCAATCACATTTTTACTCCTGGAACTGCTCTGAATCTGACTTCAGGAAGAACGTGTTTGAATTGCACAGTGTTCTGGAATAGACCCTCTGCATTTGGAAAGAAGGGAACTGAGTTCCCTCCCATTTCCCACTTTCCTGCTGTTCCAAATGACCAGTACCCTGGAGTTATGATTTGTCTTGCTGTCAGGATTCTAACTGGACTGTAACCGACCTAAGAATTCTGCAGAGCAGTTGCTGCTGTGGCTGGCTGCTCAGGTGAACGTCAGCCCAGTGGCCAGCAGCTGAGTCTTTTTGAGGCTCAGGAGCACCTAGCAAATACCTGTTCTATTCCTGGCCTGCTAGACTCTAGCTGAGGAACGCATTTCACGTAAGTGTAGGGATTAAACATTCCTCACTATGCCATCAGGTGTGTTTCTGCTCTGTGGGAAAGGATAGATGCAGTAAAAGGTAAAGGGACCCCTGACCATTAGGTCCAGTCGTGACCGACTCTGGGGTTGCGCGCTCATCTCACATTATTGGCCGAGGGAGCCTGCGTATAGCTTCCAGGTCATGTGGCCAGCATGACAAAGCTGCTTCTGGCAAACCAGAGCAGCACACAGAAACGCCGTTTACCTTCCCGCCGAAGCGGTCCCTATTTATCTACTTGCATTTTGACGTGCTTTCGAACTGCTAGGTTGGCAGGAGCTGGGACCAAGCAACGGGAGCTCACCCCGTCACAGGGATTCGAACCGCCGACCTTCTGATCAGCAAGCTCTAGGCTCAGTGGTTTAACCACAGCGCCACCTGGGTCCCGGATAGCTGCAGTAGCAGATAGCAAAACAGCGAAATCACGAGCAGATTCCCATCCACAACAGGTTGCTGTGGTTAGGGCCATTTTCACAGGAACAATGCAACAGTATATTCAATCAGGAGCAGTGTGCTGGAAGAAAGTACCGGT
Source organism: Zootoca vivipara (assembly GCF_963506605.1). Lineage (NCBI taxonomy): Eukaryota > Metazoa > Chordata > Lepidosauria > Squamata > Lacertidae > Zootoca > Zootoca vivipara. Next base: position 47,841,646 of record NC_083294.1, on the reverse strand, counting down.
ATGTGTGCCGGCTTCTCTGGATCAGATGTCTATACCTAACCAGGCGGTGGGAGAGAGCAGGGGAACTCTTTCTTTTGCTGCTTCTTTCTGGCCAGTAGGGAGGATGTCCTTCAATGACTAGACATGCTTGTTATTCCTCACTGTATGTTGTCTTCCCTTTTGTTTCTAGGATGTCTGCCAAAGTCTCCCTGGGTCCTCTATTCTCCAACCCCCCCCTGCGGGTGAGAGAAGGCTCCCTGGTGGGGAGATTGCTGAGCGTAGTTTCTTGCCTCCAGTTCTGTGGGTTCTTGATGAGTATTTTGGCTTGCATTCTGTGCATTGCAACCACAGCCAGTGTCAACTGGAGAGTGTGGCGTGGAGAGAACGGCTCTGGAAACATCTGGATTGGAATCTGGAATGTCTGTTTTTGGAGAAACCCTTCTGACGACGGCAACTCTTTTTGGCATTGTGAAGGTCTCACTGAGCAATATCCAACCCTCCCAAGGGAAATTTTTATTGCTCAGGACTTAATGGCCTTAGCTTCCACTATGAGTTCAGCCGCCCTAGTATTAATATCATTTGCCTTGTGCAATGTGTTCGAGCCCGGAAAACACGAGGATTTCCTCTTAACCTTTTTAAGGCTTGGAGCGTTCCTGAACATACCTGCAGGGATCCTTGTCCTGATTTCTGTGATATGGAACATGTCTTCTGTCTTGCAGAATGGGAAAATTGACTTCCCAGAAACTTTTGAATTGCCTCCAATTCCCAGCGAGCAGCATATTGGACCTTCTATTTATCTTGGCTATATCGCTGCGGGTTTCCAGCTGCTGAGTGCAGCATTGGTTGGGATGGAGAGATTTTGCATCAGGACCACCACAACAGATCCATATTGAATAGAGATTGCAGTGGTGATTACCCCAGGAAATTCGGTAAAAAGCAAGAGTCTAACTATTTGTGCAAAGTGTGGTTCTCTGCTGGATCTGGTAATTAAAGAGAAATCCTCCACTGTTGAGATACAGGAAAGCCAGGCAGAAGATCTTGACACTCGAAACCAATCCTGCATCGTGGATATACCGGAAAACCAGTCAGAAGATCTTGACATTCAAAACGAATCCTGCATCGTGGATATAGAGGAAAGCTGTGCATCTCCAAGCCCACCTGAAGTTCCAAAACATACTATTATACATGTGACTCCCTGCAACATGGAATAGCATCAGATCCAGATCCACGCAGATCACTCCCCCCCCACACCATTGGGGTGTGGGTGGGTGGGTGTAGAGATCTGCGTGGACATGGATCTGATAGTTTACTATTCCCTGTTGCAGGGAGTCACATGGAGGCCTCTTTTATGTGTTTTCTAGCATTTGTGTCCTTGTTCCCATTAGCTTCCTCCTCTTCTGGATATCTTTCCTGTGTCTACTCATAGATTTACATTTTTTTTATCAGCTCTTTCATTTCCTAAGCAACCACTCACATTTTGTATTTTAAATGAAGTATTTTAAATAAAGTTGTGGCCAAAATTATGCCAAAAACCTCAAACTTACATTTCTGTGTGAAGTGTGATTTATTGGGGGGTGTTTTGGAGACCTCTAGACTCAAAAGCAATTTTAAATCATGGACACCTTGGTTCTGAAAATGGTATTTCACTCCTTGCATTTATTTAATATATGGTTGATTCATCATCACCAGGGGGCTTGCAATTCCTGGGAACTCACTCCTTGCCTTTATTTAATATTTGAAGATGCCTTCTTGCTCCAGCTCTGGGTTTTTTGTGTTTTTATTCTTTATACAAGAAAAAATTGCAAACCCACGGGGTCACAATTTCACGCAAAATCTGATGTTATCCAATTCACTCAAAAATGGTGCCAAACATTGCAAATATTCCCCTTCAAGGTTTGCTGGTGAAAAAAAGGGTTTTTTTAAATCATAGACCCAAAAAAAATAACCCCTGGTGTCTTAACACACGGGGAATTTTTTTTTATTAAAAATCCCTAACCCATGGGGGTCACATTTTCACCAAAAATCTGATGTTATCCATTTCACTCAAAAATGGTGCCAAACAGTTGCAAATTCTCCCCTGCAATTTTGGGGCTGGAAACAGAAGGATTTTTATCAGAGGCAAAACAACAACAACAAAACAAAACAACAACAACAAAAAAAACAAAAAACCATTGGTGTCTTAATGCGCAGGAAAACATTTTTTTGAAAAAATCCCTAACCCATGGCTTCACAATTTCACCCAAAATCTGATGTTATCCAATTCACTCAAAAATGGTGCCAAATTCTCCACTGCATGGTTTGGTGGTGCAAAAGGCATGTTTTATCATAGGCCCCCCAAAATCAGCCCTTGACGCCTTAACCCACAGAAAAAACTTTTTTTAGAAAAAATCCCTAACCTTCCCAATTTCACCCAAAATCTGATGTTACCCAATTCACTCAAAAATACTGCCAAAGTGTTGCAAATTCTTCACTGCAAGGTTTAGTGGTGGAAACAAGAGGGTTTTTTTTTATTATCATAGGCCAAAAAAAATCAGCCCTTGATGCCTTAACCCGTGGAATTTTTTTTAAAAAAAAATCCCTAACCTGTAGGGTCACAATTTCACCAAAAATCTGATGCGATCCAATTCACTGAAAAATGGTGCCAGACAGTTGCAAATTCTCCCCTGCAAGGTTTGGTGCTGCAAAAGTCACGTTTCATCATAGGGGGTGGGAATAAACCCTCAACGCCTTAACCTGCAAGTAAACATTTTTTTGAAAAAGTCCCTAACCCGTGGGGTCACAATTTCAGCAAAAATCTGACGTTATCCAACTTGCGTATTTGACGGGGTGAGCTCCCATTGCTCGGTCCCTGCTCCTGCCAACCTAGCAGTTCGAAACCACGTCAAGGTGCAGGACAGTAAACGGCGTTTCCGTGCACTGCTCTGGTTTCGCCAGAAGTCCTGCTGGCCACATGACCTGGAAAAACTGTCTGTGGACAAACGCCGGCTCCCTCGGCCAGTAAAGCAAGATGAGCATGCAACCCCAGAGTCGTTTGCGACTGGGCTTAACTGTCAGGGGTCCTTTACCTATACCCTTTGAAAAGCACTGCAGCCTGCTTTTAAAGCACGGACACCTTGGTTCCGAAAATAGTGTTTCACTCCTTGCATTTATTTAATATATGGTTGATTCATCACCAGGGGGCTTGCAATTCCTGGGAACTCACTCCTTGCCTTTATTTAATATTTGAAGAATATTTAAAAGGCTTGCAATTTAATATTGGACAGCTGTGCATTCCAAGATGCCATTTCTGAATAAACCAGTCCCAGGTATTTGAACGTCTTTACTTGGTTTATGATGTGTTTGTCCAGGTGCCAAACATGCTTTTTAGGGCGCTTCCCAAATACAATGACCTGCGTTTTATCGTAATTTATGGATAAAGCATTCCTCTTGCAATATGAGCTTATTTTTTGCAAGCAATCGCCTCAGGCCCAACTGGGTTCTAGATACAAGTACTAGGTCATTGGCGTACATTAAAACAAGAGAGTTTCTGATCAAGAATTGTGGCAGGGGCAAACTGCAGGCCCTCCAGTTCTTTAACTATGTCATTAATATAAAAATTAAACAAGAAAGAGGCCAAAATGCATCCCCGTTTAACACCAGTAGCAGGGGCGTAGCCAGGATCAAAACTAGGGGGGGGGGAAGCCATGGTCGTTCAGGGGTGGGGCCAAGGCATGGGAGGGGCGGGGCCACAAAGTGGGAATGTGGGCGGGGCTACAGGGCCAGCGGGCCCGAGGACATTGTGGCAGTGGCGGCGGCAGCGGCCACCTTGTGCTTCTGGGGCTGGCAGCGTTGGTGGCTACCCTGCTTGGCTGGAGAGGACGGGAGGGTCGGGCAGGCGAGAGGGGGTGGCAGGGCGGGCGAGGGCGAGGCAAGGCACGGCCGCAGCCACGACGGCTCCGAGGCGTTGCTGCATATCAGCATAATATTTCAACCATGTCGTCCAGGTGCCCAGATGTGGAACTTGCTATAAACCTGCATCCTGCTAAGCCACAGGGCATCATCCTCTGAGCTATGAAGTTGATGTGCAGTGCCTCGGAGTCCCATAATTAGGGTGAGGTCTAATGAATATAGCAGGCGAGAGGGGGTGGCAGGGCGGGCGAGGCAAGGCTCCGAGGCATTGCTGCATATCAGCATAATATTTCAACCATGTCGTGGGTTCAAGCCCCACCTTAGGAAAAAAGTCCTGCATTGCAGGGGGTTGGACTAGATGACCCTTGTGATCCCTTCCAACTATGATTCTATTGATATATTACCATAGCATATGCATCATTCTGCTTTCTTGAATTGTCCTACTCCAAGGCATAGCAGCCAACTCCTAGAGGCCTAGGTGCCTCCCCCCCCCATTACTGGTAAATACCGTATTTGAAAGAGTCATCCCCCCATGTTGATGGGCTTTCTATGTGGGGCTTATCTGCCCCCCCAGTATTTTATTAAGGATGGAAGAGGGAGGGAAGGAAGGAAGAAATAGAGAGAGGGATAACTCATATTTGTGGGTGCCTCTGGGTGACGCTGTGATGCTGGAACTCTGCACCAAGAGGAAGATACCGGTACGCCTGTACAGGAGCCTTGTAAGCAGCTTTCTCTCTGCTTGATTTACAGCAGGCACATCCAACAGGTAGATTGTGATCTACCAGCAGATCACTGGATGTCTGTGGTAGATCACTGGTAGGTCACTGGCACCCCTAAAAAAAGCTCACCCAAAATTTTCCTCCTCCCTAAAAAAAGTTGAACTATGACATGAAGCCCTAAACAAAAATGGGCCTCCCTCCCTCCTAAAAGAAGCTCAACAAGTTTGACCTAAACCCCAAAAAACAGGGCTCCCCTTCCTAAAAAAAACTCAACAGCTTTGACCTAAACCCCCCCACAAGGGGGTAGATCACTCCCAGTTTTAAACTCTGTGAGTAGATCAGAGTCTGTTGGGAGGTGGCCACCCCTGATTTAAAGTATACAGATGCAGGAGGGGGGGCAGACTGGAACACCACTGCTTTTTATAAACATCACTGTGTCTGTCAAAGCTACACCCCCCCTTTCTTATTCACTTCCTTTTCATAGCTGCCAAGTTTTCCCTTTTCTCACGAGGAAGCCTATTCAGCATAAGGGAAAATCCCTTAAAAAAAGGCATAACTTGGCAGCTATGTTCCTTTTAGCCTTGCAGAGCCACCTTAGTCAAATTGAATCCTCTGCACCCTCATTAAATTGCCAATAGAACTCTTAATGCGATTCCTGAATGCTCATTAACAACCCCCACTGAAGAACAATAGGGTGAAGTGGTCAGCTATCGAATATTGCCTGGGGATATCTGCTCCATTGTCTTAACTGCTTAACTACTGGTAGCCACTTTGGTTTATTTATTTGATGTGTTTTAGTTACAGCTGTGCCCCCCCCCAGGAGACTTATCTGCTCTTGCTAAAGCAAAGCCCTTTCCACTTCAGTTTTTGGAGGGGAAAAGTGCTGGTTATGGTCTGTAAAATAGATTAATTATTTGCTTCTGGGGGGCAGCTGCCCCCTCCTGCCCCCCTGCCTACGCCCATGCAGTGCCAACAGCGGATTTGTTGAATTAACAAATAAACAATGTCACTTATTTGTTGCTAGCTGAGTGGCAGGTTGTCTGTTGGAGTCCGTTCTCCCTTCTGCTCCCTCATCAATCCACTACAGTACCTTCTCTTCCTTGATGTTCTTCCTCAAGCCTCTTTTCAGCTTCTTCTCAACTTTGTTCCTTTCCCTTCCAGCATTCTTCTTCCAGCCCCACCCCAGCAGCCTCTCTTTAACTGACACATGGCTCCCTCTTCTGGGTGAATCTACACACAGGAAAAAACCCACTATAAATAAGTCGGAAATTAAATTGTTGTAACAAAACAAAACAAAAATGCTGTGGAAAATCATGTGGAATTTTTTTTTACTCTCCAGTGCTATCTGGTGTTGCATGTTTATAACACATTCAAAACACAGGTTTTTTAAAAACTAATGTAGCTGAGTCCTTCATCTCCCCATTGCATGGCATTTTGCACAGATTGCATTCAAAGGACTGCATTCTTCCCTGGACAACTTTTCAGAGTCTACCTGCCAGAGGGGGGAAAACGGGTGGAATAAAGGACAGGACTCTTCTCTTTGTATAGGAGATCACATTCCCATCATGTGAATACCGTGAGGTTTCTGCAAACAGACTTCTCAATCCTGACAAGGAAGCAGGACTGGCTTCTTGAGGCTTGGTGAAGCAGTTGCCTCAAGTGGCAGGCTGAGGACAGTTGGGAGGGGTGGCAGATCTGGGACCCCAGCAGTGCACCACACTTGTTGCCTACTCAGAGGCGTACCTAGGAGTTGAGAAACCACAGGCCTGGTGTGTGTGTGTGTGTGTGTGTGCATGCAAAAATCATCCCATAAATTTTGTCTCCTGTTATCTGGGCAAGGCCGTGAGTTTAGACAAGAGCTGGGAGCTGAGCAGTAGGAGAAATGGCAAAGCAGTAGAAGTTAGGTCACCGGAGACTATGGAGCATATGAAGTCTGTGTCCGTGGTGACGTGTGACTGCTGTCATAGCAAGATCAAGTGCAGGAGAAGTGGTTTTTTTTTTAAGGTGGGCATTGCTACACAAGGGATCTTAGCAGGAGAAGTAAGTTTTTTTCTGGGGGGTTTGCTATTACTGTGGGAAAAATCTGCATCCAAAATGACAATTTATGTTTACTGCACAAGTGTATGAAGGGACTAAGACTTACAGAGAGCAGAATTCCTAGAGAGGGCACCTCTGTGATGTCATATCCCTTGAACTTCTGTGGCAGGAAGCTTAGGCAAAGGACTTTAATCCTTCCTCCTTCCTCTTTGCCTCATATCGTTCTTTTTCATTTTCCATTTATCTGCTGATGGGGCTGGACGTCTTGTTCGCTGTCTCCTGAGAGCAAACACCATCTAAGTACTTTTAGTATGCAGAAAGTAACTTATCACTGCCTGCCTCATATTCTTCACTGCTCTCTGCTGAATCTTGGCAATATTTAAATGTGAATAAACATTGTATTTTCTTCTTCTTCTTCTTCTTCTTCTTCTTCTTCTTCTTCTTCTTCTTCTTCTTCTTCTTCTTCTTCTTCTTCTTCTTCTTCTCACTCATAGCCAAGTAAGATTGTTGTCCATAAACACGGTTTTAACAATGGGTTCGTAAGTGACTGTGGAGGCCAATTCTGGATCCACACGTCCTTCCACAGTGGGGACATTGGTTTCCATGTGGGAATTGATCACGTTGTGGATTTGCCAAGCGTGCCTTCCTCTTAGCACATTTCTCCCTTGCGTCCTGAGATCGAGTTTCTTCAAAGCCCATGACACCTTTGGTAAAGGCTGTTCTCCAGCTGGAGCGCTCGCAGGCCAGTGTTTCCCAGTTGTCAGTGTTTATTCTACATTTTAAAAGATTTGCCTTGAGACAGCTTTTAAACCTCTTTTGTTGACCATCAGCATTACGCTTTCCATTTCTAAGTTCAGAATAGAGTAGTTGCTTTGGAAGATGATCATCAGGCATCCGCACAACATGACCAGTCCAACGAAGTTGATGTTGAAGAACATTGTCCCGGTCCTCAAACACTGTGCACTTCAAATGAGAGAAAGCCTCACTCGCAGAGCTCAGGCAATGTTGGATTTTGGCATCAATGTTGGCCTTTGTGGAAAGGTAACTGCCTAGGTAGGAGAAGTGATCAACAATTTCCAACATTACACCACTGAGTTGGATTTGTGGCACTGCAGAGGGGTTATTTTGTACTTGTTGGTGCAGCACTTTGGTTTTTTGGATGTTGAGTGATAGGCCAAGCTTTTCATAATCTTCCACAAAGATATTTAGGATGGTTTGGAGGTCAACCTCTGAGCGTGCGCACACTACGTTGTCATCAGCATACTGAAGCTCAATGACGGAAGTTACAGTAACCTTACTTTTTGCTTTCAGCCTGCTCAGATTGAAGAGCTTTCCATCTGTTCTATATATGATTTCTACTCCGGTGGGGAGTTTCCCGTAGACAAAGTGTTGGATCATGGCAATGAAAATAATGAATAGAGTTGGGGCAATAACATAACCCTGTTTAACACCTGCTCCCACTGTGAATGGTTCACTTTAAGAGCCATTGTTATCCACGATTGTTGCTGTCATATTATCATGGAGGAGCCAAATGATGTTTACAAATTTATCTGGGCTTCACTCACAAGGGTCATAGGAACATGCAAGCCCACTCACCGCGACAAGATGATGATCCAGCGAGTAGGACATGCTTACACAGTCCATCACCCGATTATTTTTGTTGGTGGAAAAGAGGGTGAACCCAGACTGCTGGGGCTGGCTGAATAAGCATAGTTAATGCTAAGCAGCATGCTCTCAAGTGCCTGTTCTTACTCTGCAAAAGGATGGTAAAATTTTAACCAAAACTAAGGGTCTAAACCTCACTCATGTGATACTGGACTGGGGAAATAAATTAAGCTTAATATATCCTCTCCTACTTACCAAAATCTATCCAATAAATTATCTCCTTGCCAAGGGTGCAAGGGACCCTAGATATGCCTCTGCACCCCACTGCTTCCCCTACCCAATTGCTGAATGCTCCTCTCCAGCCCCCTTTTTTCTCCACCTTCAATGTGCTGACACTTCCTTGGGCCACCTCCGACCACCTCAGGTGGCAGTGATGAAGGAAGAGGTGGTGGTGGTGGAGAGACCCCGACCAGCATTTTCTGTTTTGCCTCAAGTGGCAAAATATCCTGGCCTGTTCCTGCAAGAGGAGAGAGCTCTTGTGCTTGGGTCCTGCTTGAGTGTTTCCCATTAGGGCATCTGAGTGACTGCTGTGAGTACAGAATGTTGGGCTAGATGGGTAGCTGGTCTGACCCAGCAGCCTGCTCTTATGTTCCCGTCCTTCAGCTATGGTGGCCAAAAGATACCCTCCTTCACAACACCGTTCCTTCCTCCCTTCCTTAAGCCACCAGCCACTTCAGCTGCATCTGAAAGGATGCTATAAACTTTGCCGCTGTGTCTGCGGAGACAGCCAGGCAATTTGGGAGAGTGCTGTGGCAGCATTTAACATACATCTATTTATGTCACCGAGAGAAACATAAAGAATAAATGAAGGGCCTGTTGGAAAGTTGAGGGGAATTAATGCTCAGGAAGTGGTGCTGGGGAATTTTAAACAATCAATGTTTCTGCTAAAAAAACCAGGGATCTAAATAAGGAACAGGAGAGTTTAAACGGATGACTCACCTTTCAGCATGGGTTTCTGAAAAATAAGTCATGTCAGACTAATCTGATCTCATTTTTTGACAGAATTACAAGCCTGGTAGATGAAGGGAACGCTGTGGATGTAGCCTATCTTGATTTCAGCAAGGCCTTTGACAAGGTGCCCCATGATATTCTTGTAAAGAAGCTGGTAAAATGTGGGCTAGACAATGCTACCATTCAGTGGATTTGTAACTGGCTTACTGACTGAACCCAAAGGGTGCTCATCAATGGCTCCTCCTCATCCTGGAGAGTAGTGACCAGTGGGGTGCCACAGGGTTCTGTCTTGGGCCCAGTCTTGTTCAACATCTTTATCAATGACTTGGATGATGGGCTTGAGGGCATCCTGAGCAAGTTTGCAGATGACACCAAATTGGGAGGGGTGGCTAACACCCCAGAGGACAGGATCACACTTCAGAATGACCTTAACAGATTAGACAACTGGGCCAAAGCAAACAAGATGAATTTTAACAAGGAGAAATGTAAAGTACTACACTTGGGCAAAAAAAATGAAAGGCACAAATACAGGATGGGAGACACCTGGCTTGAGAGCAGTACATGTGAAAAGGATCTAGGAGTCTTGGTAGACCACAAACTTGACATGAGTCAGCAGTGTGATGCAGCAGCTAAAAAAGCCAATGCAATTCTGGGCTGCATCAATAGGAGTATAGCATCTAGATCAAGGGAAGTAATAGTACCACTGTATTCTGCTCTGGTCAGACCTCACCTGGAGTACTGTGTCCAGTTCTGGGCACCACAGTTCAAGAAGGATACTGACAAGCTGGAACGTGTCCAGAAGAGGGCAACCAAAATGGTCAAAGGCCTGGAAACGATGCCTTATGAGGAACGGCTTAGGGAGCTGGGTATGTTTAGCCTGGAGAAGAGAAGGTTAAGGGGTGATATGATAGCCATGTTCAAATATATAAAAGGATGTCATATAGAGGAGGGAGAAAGGTTGTTTTCTACTGCTCCAGAGAAGCGGACACGGAGCAACGGATTCAAACTACAAGAAAGAAAATTCCACCTAAACATTAGGAAGAACTTCCTGACAGTAAGAGCTGTTCGGCAGTGGAATTTGCTGCCAAGGAGTGTGGTGGAGTCTCCTTCTTTGGAGGTCTTTAAGCAGAGGCTTGACAGCCATCTGTCAGGAATGCTTTGATGGTGTTTCCTGCTTGGCAGGGGGTTGGACTGGATGGCCCTTGTGGTCTCTTCCAACTCTATGATTCTATGATTCTATGATTCTATTTTCTGTAGCAGGTGAGGTTTGTGGCTTTCCCCCCTTTTCCCTTTTGAAAAAAGCTTTTCGTTGGAAACAAAACAAAACAAGGTCTCCTTTGCCAGTATTTATACCTTTTTCTGGTGCTTTTTCTTTAAAGCTAGAACATTTGGGAAACAATAGCTTCCGCCAGTGGCTTCCCAAGGAGCTCATTGAGGCCTGTTGATGTCCTTTACAGGCTGCTGTGGCTTAATTGTCTGGCATCAAGCTGCTTGTGGCACGGAGGGATGCGTATAAATTATGACAAGGGGGAATGACGTGGAGCTGCAGCAGAGAGGAAGCTGGCCAGTTGGCCGGATGATTGCCTGCAGTGCTTTGTTGACTGAATGTTTCTGGCAGGCATCCCCAAACTTCGGCCCTCCAGATGTTTTAACCTGAAGCGAACTTTCCCATTGAAAGTAATGGAAAGTGGATTAATCCATTCCAGACAGGTCCGTGGAGTAGTTAAACTGAAAATACTCAAACCAAGGCATACTTAAACTGAGGTATGAGTGTACAGTGGTACCTCGCAAGACGAATTTAATTCATTCCACGAGTCAATTCGTCCTATGAAAAATTCGTCTTGCAAGTCGTGGTTTCCCATAGGAATGCATTGAAACTTAACCAATGCGTTCCTATGGGCTCCGGGGGACTGGCGGTGGCGGCAGCGCTTACTCGCTCGGCTCAGGGAAGGCAGGCAGGCAGGTGGCAACAGCCCCGGCAAGCAGCACCCACTGCGCTTTGGCTCCGGGGCTGCTGCCACCTGTCTGCCTTCCCCGAGCCAAGAGAGCAAGCGCCGCTGCCGCTGGCAGTCCCTGAGCTGAAGCGCAGTGGGCGCTTGCTTGGGGAAGGCAGGCAGGCGGCAACAGCCTGGGCAAGCAGTGCCTGCTGTGCTTTGGCTCCGGGGCTGTTGCCGCCTGCCTGCCTTCTTTCCCTGAGCAAGCGCCCTTCCCCGAACCAAGCACCTGCTGCACTTCAGCTCAGGGACTGCTGGTGGCTCGGGGATTTCCCACTGCTCCAGCACTGCTGTATTGTGGGGGTGTGTGCTATCTGCTTCTCAGCTGAGAAGCGGGAAGCACACACCCCCACGATACAGCAGCGGCAGGAAGTGCGTGGCAGCAGTGGCGGCGCTGAGGGGGCCGATCCCAGGCTGCTTCTCAGCTCAGAAGCGGCCCGGGATCGGCCCCCTCAGTGCCGCCACTGCAACGGGCGTGCTTCCCGCTGATCAGCTGAGAAGCGGGAAGCACACCCTCCATGATACAGCAGTGCACGAAGCAGCGGCAGGAAGCACACAGCGAATCGGCCCCCTCAGCGCTGCCGCTTGCAGCTTGCTACAACAGCAGCGGGTGGCAGTGGATCCCCGAGGGCGAGCGCGGCAAGGCATGTTCGTCTTGCGTAGCACGGCCATATAAAGAAGCACGGCCATTCGTTTTGCGAGATGCCTCCTGCAACGCAAAACTCTTTCGTCTTGCAAGTTTTTCGTTGCGCAAGGCATTCGTCTTGTGAGGTACCATTGTAATTGGTTCTGGAGGTCAGTACTTAACCCGAAGTGTACTTAACCTGAAGCGAACATTCCCATTGAAAGTAATGGAAAGTGGATTAATCTGTTCCAGACAGGTCCGCGGAGTACAGTGGTACCTCGACTTACAAACGACTCGACAACCGAATTTTTCGACTTATGAATGGAGGTAATGGCTGCACGCTTACGAATGTCTCGACATCCAAAAAGAAACTACGACGGTTTTAGATATAGATTTTTCGCCTTACGAATTTTTAGATAGGGTTGCTTCGACTTACGAATTTTTCTGTTTCCAATGCATTCCTATGGGAAATCGCATTTCCAATGGCGTTTTTTGACTTACGAATTTTTCCACTTACAAAGGTGCCTTCAGAACAGATTAAATTCGTACATCGAGGCACCACTGTACTTAAATTGAAAATACTCAAACCGAGGCGTACTTAAACCGAGGTATGACTGTACATTTAAAAGAGAAATTGGTCTAAAATTTCCAATTTGAGCATCTTTTCCATCTCCTTTTGGGATTAAGGTTATGAATGCTTCTTGCCATGTTTTAGGAAATGCTCCCACTTCTAAAATTTTATTCACTAAATTCTGATATGTCCCCACCAATTCTTCTTTAAATAACTTGTAATGCTGATTTGAGAGACCATCTATTCCTGGGGATTTCCCTGGTTTGAGTTTGTCTATGGCTGAATATGGTCTACTTCTTGAATTGTCACTGGGTTATTTAATATTCCCTTTTCTTCTTCACTAATCTTATTCATCTTGCTATTTCTAAAATAATTCTCTAACTTCTCCTCATTTATATCTCCCCCTTTATATAATTTCTTATACTATTTAATAAAGCATCTATGAATATCTTCCAGATTTGTCCATCTTTTCTCTCCATCTTTAACATTCATAATTATTCATTCATTTTGCTTTTTCCTCAATTGTCACGCCAACAATCTCCTGATCCCCCCGATTCAAACGTCTTTTGTTTTGCCCATGTGATTTACTTTTCTATTTCATAACCAATTAACATAGATATGGAATTTTGTAAAATTTTAATTTGATTTGCCACCTTTACATTCTTAGGATTTCCCGCTAATATCTTTTCTTTCTCTTCAATTTCCCTTTTAATCTTTTCTAAATTTATTTCCCTTTCTTTCCCAATTTTGCTTGTTTGTTGAATGTAAATACCTCAGATGAATGCTTTGCTCGCACCCCAGATTATTGTTGGATCTATTTCTTCTGACCTATTTATTTGAAAAAATTCTCTCAATAATTCTTTCACTTTTGCTATAAAAGCTTCATCATTTAAAATTCTCTCATCTAGTCGCCATCTATTTGCCTTTCTGAAATTATCTTTTAATTTTGGGGTTATGATCTGTATACCAACATCCCACATTACGATGGTTTACAAACCATTTGTTGTTGTTTAGTCGTTTAGTCGTGTCTGACACTTCATGACCCCATGGATTATAGCACGCCAGGCACTCCTGTCTTGTTGTGATGAAGGGGCTTGAATCACTCAGAGAAGCTATGAGCTATGCCATGCAGGGACACCCAAGATGGAAAGGTCATAGTGGAGAGTTTTGACTAAACGTGATCCACCTCATACCATAACAAACTTAATTGGTCTCTAAGATGCTACTAGACAATTTTTGGAAGGATACTTTTAAAGATTTTTTTAAAAGGAATTTTTTTGGAAGAGTTTTAAAATAATCTTTTCCAATAATTTATTTTATTTATTTTTTAAAAAAACTTTTTTGTTAAGCACCTTTCATCATCCTCAAGCACCAGCACCACCCAACAGTCATTTTAACCACCAATCAGAAAGAAGTTGCTCCAAAGCAGTGTTGTGGTGCAGAGACAAAAAGACAATCTTTGGGAGCAACCAGATTCTTATGTGTCAAACAAAAGCGCCATGGATTTCCCTAAAAGTCCATGGAACATTAGGTGCTTCTGAATGTCATTTTCATTGGATATGCATCAATATCATGTGCAGCTGCAAAAGTTTGGGGGCTGTCCTACATACTTCCTTTCCCACTTGTCCTAGAACTTCCCAATAATAAAAAAGGTGGGACGGGAGAGATAACACACCCACCCACACCCACACACCCAAACCTCGCAAAGTGGCACATCTGATATTTGCAGGATTCCTTCCACCAGCCCAGACTTGCTCTTCCAAAAGAGAACTTGCCCCCATCAAGAATCAGGGATCCCACTTCCGGTCCGTCGCGCTGGTGGAGTAGGACGCAGGGACTTCGTGGAGGGGGGGAAGTCCGCAGAGTGAGCGGACTCCCCGAAAAAACACCGGGTAGAGAGTCCCGGTGACATAGCGCCCAGCTGCCTGCTCCAGACGCGATTCCTCCGCTGCCCGAGAGCTCCGTAGAGCGATCGAGAGCCAGCGGAGTGGAGTCGCGGGAGCCATTTTTGGGTTTCATCTTACCTCCTTGAAGTGAAGCTCCGAGTCCTCAGCCTGCAAGCGGCGGATTCTTCCAAGAAAATAAAAGACTTGTACAAAGTAAGTCAAATCTCTATTCGGACTTTAAAAATTTCAAATTTGAAGATAGGAAGAGATTCTAAAGCAACGGAAGCCGATCTCTTCCAAATGGTTAACCGGGAGGCGTATTAAACATTCCTAAGCTGAAAGGGGAAAAGTTCTTTTCCAGATTGTGGACCCGAGAGAAAGAAAGACTTTTCCAAACCTTCCCAGCCCCCGGTGTCGATACCCCTTGAGGTTCAGCAGCAACAAGGGGGAGGATGTTTTGACAGCTGTCAAAAGCTGTCAAATTGCTACAGGATTAAGAAAATTGATTTTACTGTTGTGAACTGTAAAAACTGATTGAAGAGGATTCAGAAGTAATTTAAGTGGAATTTAAATTTGAAATGTAATGAAGTTAAAGACAAAGGATAAGATCAGCCAAGATGGAGCCGACAACGTGGTAGAGAGGAATTTTCCAGCATTCTTTGGCCCTTATCTCTGGTCTGCCTGCGGTTAAGTGAACTATGAAAACAAAGTTTTCTCGAGCCTTCCAGGAGGCTGTGTTGAACTATCTACAAACATGGGAAGATATTTACAAGGAACGGCAATGTTTGAATCCAACAGAAATGGAGAATGAGGTGCAAGATCAAGATTTAGAGGACAATTTTGATGCTGAGACTGTGTGTGAGGAGCAACAATTTGAGGATAATTTGGAGACTGATTTGGACCAAAAAAAATATGTGTTGGATGATGAAAAACAAATATCTGAACAAGGAGATGAGGCCGACAAGGAGAAGCAAAGTGAAGAGAAGATTGATGGAAATGGAAATCCTGGAAAGACTGAAATGTGGAGTGGTGTTAGTGAAGGGAGGGATAGGCAGGAAGAGGGGGGTGCAAAGGTCTGGAAGTGGATGTGGGAAAGGACTGGTGTGGGGTGAAAATTTTAGTTTAAGGTTTTTTTTTTTGCTTGACGAATAACGGTGTCTGAATCTTGGCCTGCTAAAGGATATGCTGATCCAATGGGGGGAAGGGACATTGGGAGGTGGGAGGGAGAGATTTTTAAAAGTTTAGGGTTAAGAGTTTTCTGGAGGGGCAAAAGAATGGCTGGGGAAACATGTTAAAGTTTGTTTTTAATGTTTTTAGTGATTAGAGAGGTGTTTGGGTAGAGAACTGCCCATCTTCCTCTCTTTACTCTTGGCATCCAGTGGCAGGGGGTGTCTGGAGGGGAGAGGGAGGGGTGGAAGGAAACTCAGACACAAAAATGGAACCTTTTGACAGCTGAACCCCTCGGGTTACCCTAGTGGCAGGAGGGGACTCGGAGGGGGGCAGCATGAACAAGGAGGAGGATTAAGTTAATATAATAAGAATAAGATTTTGAATTAGATTAGAAAACTCGCCAAAATTAATTAAAGAAGTTAGGAAATCCAGGAGGAAGAGAATCGTGGAAGCCGCAAACAAATTGTTAAGAAAATAAGATTTGTAATTTAGATGTTCTTGTTTTTTCTTTTTCTTCTTTTTTCCCTTTTTCCTTTTTTCATGTTTTTTCTCCCCCCCCCCTATTTGTGGTTTTGTTGTTGAATTATAATGAAGAATTAGCTGGGGGATAAGCCAAACCTCAGAGCTCCTCCGCCTCTGTCCTCTCAGTGGCGGGGGGGGGGAGATGAGGGGGGAGGAGGGAGGGGGGAGGTCAAACCCAGCTTAAAAATGGACCCCTTTGTTTCTCAATGCCCATGGGTATCACTGGTGGCAGAAGTGGTCTTGTGGGTGGAGGGAAAATGAAGGGACAGAGTTTATTGTATATGTTGTGTATGTTTTGTCTTTATAAAGAAAAAATCAATAAAAATTATTATTAAAAAAAAAGAATCAGGGATCCCCAAATGTGGCGCCAAGCAGGAGCAGCGGGCATTCGCCCATTTTCACACATCCGCTCAGTAAGGGGGGGGGGTTCCAATGCCGACTCCTTAAAGGAGCAGATATTTTCCAAGCTCTGCAAATGGAGATGGAAAAATCAAAAGCGGGCAACGGGGGAAGGGAAGACAAAAAACAAAAGCAATAATGTTTATAGACGCTGAAAAAGCCTTTGACAACGTATCTTGGGATTTCATGAAAAAATTGCTTGAAGAAATTAATTGTGGACATAAATTCCTAAAAGAAATTCAAGCAATATATTCAGAACAAACTGCGAAATTAATTGTAAATCAGGTGATAACGAATGAATGCAAAATACAAAAAGGAATTAGGCAAGGATGCTTGTTATCACCGTTGCTGTTTATCCTGGTTCTGAAAGTACTTGCAAGAAATATAAGAGCAGACAAGGAGAGCAAAGGGATAAAAACCAGAAAAAATGAATTCAGCCTTTGCTGATGATTTAGTAATTACTGTAGAAAACCCCAAAAACTATCTCCCTAGGGTAATAGAGAAAATTTAAGAATCTGGGGAAGTGGCAGGATTTAAATTAAATAGAAATAAAACTAAAAAATTTAAAAGAAGAGAAAAAATATTTGGTGCAAAATATTGAGATAGAAAATCATAAAAAAGTAAAATATTTAGGGATATGGTTAACAACAAATATAAATGTGTATAAAGACAATTATGAGAAAGTATGGTGTGAGATAAAAAGGAATTTAGAAATATGGAGTAGAATGAACCTTTTCCTACTAGGAAGAATTGCGGCGATATAAATGAACATGCTGCCGAAAATGCTCTTCCTCTTCAGACAGTCCCAGATAAGGATGACTGCCTTATCTGGCATAAGATGGCAAAAGGACATTTCCAAGTTTGGTGGGGGGTGGGGTGGGGTGGGGAGAGACAAGGATTAAACATATGATACAGACATAAAAGAAAAAGGAGGCTTTGCTCTCCCAGACCTCTAATTGTATTATGAGGCTGCATGTTTGGTTTGGATTAGGGACTGGATAAAACTGGAAAAGGAAGAAGCATTAGATTTGGAAGGTCATGACAAGAGATATGGATGGCACACATACTTATGGTATGGGAAAGGTAAAGTACATAAAGGATTTTATAATCACATAATTAGGAGATCATTAATGAGAGTATGGGAGCGATATAAAGATCTAATAGAAGAAAAAAACACATTGGTCAAACCGCTTGGCAAGAAGGGGGAAGTGGCCTACACATAGAACGCTATTGAGAGATCAAGAAAGAAAATGGAAATTAAAAGATTATGATGAAATTAAAGACCACGTTCAGAGTTGGCTGCACTATAGACAATTAAATGAGATGCATAAGACAACAAAAAAGGGTTTAGTTATACAATTTCTAGATTGCAAAAAGAGGTTATAGAAGAAGATGGGAAGCTACTGCAGAAAGCATACAGTATTCTGCTAGAATGGGAAATGAAAGATGAAGAGGTCAAATCAGTAATGATTAAATGGGAACAAGATATAGGACATAATATATTTGTTTTACACATATGAAAAAACAATACATAAAAAATACAAAATACAAAAAAGGAAAAAGGAAAAAAAAACACAAGAAAAGAAAAAGACAAAAAGAGAGGGTAAAAAATCTAATAATCTTATAACATCTTCATAACATTATAGACTTCCCCGGTTCCCCCCTCATTGATTCCCTATTTCAACTGATCATAAAGCAGTTTTCACATTATAAAATTTTTTAAAATTAAAATTCCCTCTCTAATTATCCCTCTCTAATTTTTTAAAATTAAAATTCCCTCTCTAATTATCACCATTCAATTTTATCTATAAACTCAATTTCTATTAATTATATCTCCCCTTAGCTTAAATTTTTACCAGCAATGAAACTCCATTTTAATATTTCATTCATCCCCCCCTTCCCCTGGACCCAGATTACCCAGATATCTCAGCGAATTCCATATTTCCTACCAGTGTCGGACTTTTTCAATCAATCCAGCCTAAAATCACAAGAATAACCTTTTCAACCCACTCCCACCCTTTCCGAAAGCTTCCACCAACGTTTTTAAAACCCACTCTGCTGTTTCCACACTTCTCTTACTGCTTCCCAACACCCTCCTTCTTCCTTCCCATTTTCCCAGAGATTTCCTTGCACTCCCTCTCTCACTGGGAGTGCAATAGTCCCCCCCTGGTTCTCCCTTCAGGAGTTCTTTATTCAGATCCAAATTCTGTCCCACATCTCCCACTTGTGGGACATTTTGCCAGCCTTCTTCCTCCTCTCCTTTGCAACTTTTAAGTTCTTCCAAATTATTAATACTGTCTGTCATTTGTGATTTTGCCTCTAATTCCTCGGAACAGGTCTCTTCTCTTTCCACATCATTTCCCATGCTGCACCTTGCATCATTTAATTGTTTATTAATTTGTCGCAATTGCTTATTATTCTTGACCAGTTCGTCTTTAATGTCCAAAAGTTCCAGATAGATCTTTTGCCAGTATGAGTCTTGTGATGATGTTGAGTCCGCCATCAGTCTTGCCTTCTCAGATCCCATGGGAAAACAGAAGATAACAAATCTGGATGTGGCAGGAGTCAAATTTCCAAATAGAAATAATTTTAAGTCCAGTTCTGGCTATTCCACTCCAATCCAATTGTCAATAAAATAATCCCATCTTGATAACAACAAAATTATAAATCCATTCACTGATCTCTCCAGGAACCTAGATCCAGCTTCCTGGGGGATTTTTAAAAGTCCAATTCCTGGTAAATTAATTGCTTCCTTTCAATTTCCCAGCTGGGGATCAGGTTACTGCATCACAACATAATCAATGTGGGAGACTGACATTCCGTTTTTAGAATCTCCCACCGTGACCAATTCTTTAAAATTATATAGCCAATCGAAATTTTTACTCACGATGCCCAATGTCAATTCTTTGGGAACAACCCACTGCTCTCCGCTGCCGGCTCGGAGCTTCACTTCCAGAGGGTAACAATGGCGCTTGATGGCCTAGCGACACCCCACTCGCACCGGAGTTCCTGCTGGGGCTTACCGGGGAGTAAATGGGTCGCTTTTTCAGGCTCTGCTGAGTATTTGTCTCCAGAACTGGAGCTCTATCTGGAGCTCTTTCGGGGGCTGTGTCGCTTTCATGGCTCTCCCCTCCCCCTCTCGAAGCCCGTTCCCCCGGAGCTCGAGGGAAATGTCGCCGCACAGTGCTGGCAGTAGACTGGAAGTCGAATATGGGCCTTTCACAGGGTGGGGGAATCACAGGGATGAGACACAACATAGGGAGGGGGGAAACACATAGCCATGGGGGGGGGAGGTAGGACCCTGAGTCAGCCAAAGCAGTGGGGGGTGGGGATATTTTCAGAAACACACATGGGTGGGGGAGTCTTATTTTTGAAACTTAGGGGGGAGTCAGGGTTGGGACAGGGCAGGTGAAGGGACTCTGAAGGGAGACTCTGAAGGTCCATTTAGCAGAAAAACCCACAGCAATGCGTGGCCGGGCCAGATAGTGGAAAATAAAATATTAAGCCTCCATCAAATAGTTCAGGAAGAATCCTGTTTTAATTGCCACATAATATCTAAATCCAGACACATAACTCAGAATTATTATTATTACACATGGACAATAATAATGTGTAATGAGATACTTACAAACACATTACAGGTACAATGGATAGGTGTATGTTTAATAAGTAGCTAAGCAGGCAGCATTAATGAGTAAAGAGAGCAGGGAGTTTCACCGATTAATGCACCTGCAGATATGGTAGAGACCCTGCCCATCCAGGCCCTTCTGGGGGTCAGAAATGGAGCAGGACAGCCCAAGATTTGCAGGATCTATAGGTTTTGTTGTTTTAGAGTTTGTTAAATTGATTTCATTATTTTTAGAGCTTGTATTGCTGTGTTTTAGTCCGCCTGTACAATTTAACACCACTCCAATGGCTTTCTGTTGTGAAGCAGCCATTGAATCACAGAATTGAAGAGTTGGAAGGGACGCTAAGGGCCCCCCTGACACTGTTGGAACCAGAGCTAGATAATCCTTGACAGATGGTCATCCAACCTGTTTAAAAGCCTCCAATGAAGGAGAGCCCACCACTTTTTGAGGTAGTCCCTTCCACTGTCAAACAGCTCTTACAACCAGAACATTCTTCCTTTCTTGTCATTTGAAGCCATTGGTTCGGGTCCTAGCTTCCAGAGCAGTTGCTTTTTTTGCTGCTGCATCACACTGTTGACTCATGTTAAGCTTGTGGTCTAGTAAGACCCTTAGATCCTTTTCACATGTGGTGATGTCAAGCCATGTGCCAGGTGCTTGTGCATCTAATTATTCCAACCTAAATGTAGATCGTTACATTTGTCCCCATGGACATTCATTTCATTGGTTTTGTCCCAGTTCTTCAATCTGTTAATGGTCATCTTGAATCCAGGTTCTATCTTTTGAGGTATTAAGTACCCCTTCCATCCGCAAATTTGATTAACAGCATCACATTTCCTTAAACCAAGCCATTTATATCCATCCAAGTCAATTATTAACTTGTTTAATGAACAAAAACGGTTTTTCACAGTTTTTCATCTTTACTCAAGCATTTGGTGGCTGAAGAATACTGTGCCTGGCAACCTTGAGATCGTTAGATGGAAGAATGTTTTTAACTGAAACAGCTATTGGATGTCTTTATTTATAATTGTTTTTGAATGTTTTATCTGTTTTTGAATGCTTTCCCTTTTTTTAATTTGAAAATTTTGTATCTGTTTATCATCCTGGGTTCCTTGGGAAGGGAGGGTGGGATAGAAAGTCAATAAACAAAATAAAACAACATTAAATGCACATCTACCATTTCTACCTTAGAAATACAGGGAGCATCAGTAGCATAAAAGAAAGTCTGGATTGTGAGGTTAGATAGTTCTGGAAGAGCTCATGTATTATATTCAGTTGGAGTAATGCGCAAATGCCCTTAGTCGCTGCCCTTTCAACAATGCACAGGGGTGTAATGACCAAAGTAGCATCAAATATCGAAAGGCTAATGTCTTCAGGGAAGGAAGGCAATGGCTATATGTGGTGAATGAGAACTTTGGTCAGTCATTTT
Source organism: Zootoca vivipara (assembly GCF_963506605.1). Classification (NCBI taxonomy): domain Eukaryota; kingdom Metazoa; phylum Chordata; class Lepidosauria; order Squamata; family Lacertidae; genus Zootoca; species Zootoca vivipara. Next base: position 47,820,185 of record NC_083294.1, on the reverse strand, counting down.
TAACAGAGACATAAATAATTAAGGCAGGTGCAGTCCCTGGGGCTCGCTAGTGTCAAAGCACATCTATAATGGTCTAAAGTGCTTCTCTGTCAGTCCTCAAAGTTGTCCATGGCACCCCTAAGAACACAAGAAGAGCCTGCTGGATCAGGCCAGTGGCCCATCTAGTCCAGCATCCTGCTCTCACAGTAGCCAACCAGATGCCTGTGAGAAACCAGCAAGCAGGATTTCAGCACAAGAGCCACTCTCCCCTCCTGGGGTTTCTAGCAATTGGCATTCAGAAGCATTGCTGCCTCCCACGGTGGAGGCAGAGCATAGCCAATGTGCCTAACAGCCATTCATCTCCTTCATGGATTTGTCTAATCCACTTTTAAAGCCAACTAGGTTGGTGATCACCACTGCCTCTTGTGGGAGTGAGTTCCATAGCTGAACCAAGCTCTGCATGAAGAAATACTTTTATTTCACCTGTCCTGAAAGTTCCCACTTTCAGCTCTATTGGGTGCCTAGCGTTATGACAGAGAGGAAGAAAAAAAGCTTTGTTCGTCCATTCTCTCCATGCATGCAGTTAAATACAGCCTGGACAGGCTTCCGGTTCAGCGCCAGCGCCGATCGGCGGGGTCCCGTCTCGTCTCCGAGACGGCCCGTCTCTGCTAGGAGTGGGGAGGGCAGCGAGAGCGACGCTGCGCCCCTTAGAACCTCCGGAAGAGCGTCCCGGGGGCGATTTTGCTCGGCAGAGCCCCAATCCGGACTCCCCAACTCTCCGGCAAGCTCTAATAAGAGCTCCGGAGCGAGGAGGGTAGAAGTCGCGGGGGCCATCTTGAGCGACAACGTTACCCTAGCGGAGAGAAGCTTCAAGCCGAAGGCGGAGAGCGCTGGATTCTTCTGAAAAAAAACGATTGGAAATAAGAGTGTAAGTAATCTCACGATTTGGATTATAAAATAATTTGGATTTGGGAGAGAGGGGAAAAAAGAGGAAGCCACCCCCCCCACCGGCAACTTAAGAGACAGTAAATAGAAACCCGAAGCCGTAAATAGAAGATTTCAATTTAAAAGGTTCCCTCAAAGGCATCAAAGAGGACCTCCCCTAGATGCAGGGTAAAAGGGGAGAAAGACTGTGGTTGTGAATACCCTGCAGAAAGAGGTTAAGATCAAGAAAGACCTTTCTTTTCCCCGGGAGCCGGCAGCCCAGACAACCCAGTGAGCTGATCAGGATCTATAAGTGGAATTTTATTTTTATTTCTATTTTTGGACTTTTTGGAAATCTTTTTTTTGGTTATATGCCTTGGAAATGTGAGTTTGAACTTTATCTTTAATAAGACTTGGAGAATGCAGCCAGCTTGTTAAAATGGAGTCGAGAAAATAAACTGTGATCATTTTCCACCCCATGTGACAAGTTTTGACCTTGACAGGATTGTACTATGTCAACAAAAAGGTATTCGCCTGAGTTCCAGCGGACTGTTTTGACCTTAATGTGGGAAGTAAGAATAGAACTATGTCAAGAGGAGACACAACAGCAAGAGTTAAAGCAGCAATTCCAGATGGTGATGGCAGAATATGACTTCTTAGAGGATGAAGCTATTGAAACTGAGGAAGACGAGTGTGAGAATGACAGTGATAGTGACAGTGATTTGGAGGATTTTGACAATGATGGGGACTGTGATTTGGAACGAAAAGATGAAAATGAGGACTGTGACAATATAATACAAAATGAAGCTCACCACAAAAAAAGAGATGATTTTACTCTACAAAAAGTCAGGTGGAGTGCCCCTCCTTTGAGGGGGGTACGATTGGATTTACTGGAACTCCAGAATGCCCACAGGGAAGAGGAAAAAAATAAGCAGAGAAGAAACTCAGGGGTGCTGTATGGAGGCCTGGATGGCAAAAAACTGTAAAAAGGGGGTGGGGTGAAGGGAAAGTGAAGTTGTGATTAATAGGATGGATTACTAGGATTAAAACTGGACTGCTGACTACGGAACTTGCTGGATTGGGGGGTTGTAGCCGGAAATCGGGGATGAAAGGTTAGATTGGGAATAGTTATAGTTTTAAAAGTGAATTGATTTTGGAAAAAGGTGAAAATATGGAGGCTTATAGAGGGGGTAAAAATTAGGCACGGGAAGAAAAAATGGGAGTTTGATTTTTCAGTGATTTGGATATTAGGTGAAAATGATAATAGTCAAGGTTTAAAGTAGTATAAGGTATAAAGGTAATTATCTTATAGAATAAGAAACTGTTGAAGAGGATAAAAAAGGGATGAAAACCGGGGAAGGGGGGAGGTTGGGGAAGCCCACAAAATATGGTTTATCAATTATGAATGGAAAAAAGATTATTTTTTTTATTTTTTTTCTCTTTTCCTTCTTTTTTTATTTTTTATTTTGGTATGAGAATAGATGGTTGGATGGATGACTTCCTGCGTACTGCCCTGGTTTCCTGGAGCTCTCTGGTGGCAGGGGGGGGCTTTGGGGGCAGGGGAGGGGGAGGGGGACAGAAATCCAACCATAAAATGGACCATCTCTGACTGTTCACCTGCGTGGGATACTTCTGTGGCAGGGGAGGTTCCATGGGGTGGGGGGGTGGGAAGAAGGTGGAAAAGGTGTTTATGTATGTACCGTTTTTTGTAATTTGTAAAATCAATAAAAATTATGTTTAAAAAAATAAATAAATACAGCCTGGACATTTATGGGATTAAGCAGTAATCTAAAAGTAAATATCTGATAAGAAGTGAGCAAAGATACATTTTGTGAGTGTGCAAATGAGGACACAAGGCTTATTCTGGAGGTTGGAGGTACTCATGTGGTGCTTGGTGGCATCCAAACCATCATTTCTGCACTTTTTTTGTAGGGGGACTCCTTGACCTCGTGCTGCTCCCTTGCATGTTTATGGTGCTGCTAGGGATTACTGTGCTGGGAGCTGAAACAGGTATTATGAGATATGTCCTGCCTTTTCCCAGAGGCACTGCTTCAGCTTTATCCAAGCATTATGATCAGGGGTGCCATGTGGTGTGTGAGAGGCCTTGCCCCTCCTGAAATTTACAAGGAGGAGACTTCTTTGAAATATCCTGCATTGATGTGGGGTTGCCATCTGTCCCTTAAAAAATGGGATGGTCCTGTTTTGGGGGCATAGATTCCTCATCCCTGTTTGGCCCCCAATTTTGTCCCATTTTTAAAGTCATAAAGAAAAGGCCTTTGTGTGCTCCCCCTAACGTGCTTGTCTCATGCAATGAAACATGCTAGGTGCTTGGGAAGTTTAGCCTGCCCTCCCCTCCAAAGCTGGCTGATTCACACTCCAGGGTAGTCAAGTGGACCCAGCGCCGTCTTAAGCGCCCCTGTCGCCATGGTGCGCCGGATCTCTCCGGCGCCCTTCCGCCCCGTTTCCCAGCACGGTGGGCGGGTGGGCGCGGCGCTGCTGCGCGGTGGGCGGGCGGGCAAGCACAGCGCAATCCCTCCGGCGCCCTCCCACCCCATTTCCCAGCGCGGTGGGCAGGTGGGCGCCGTGCACAGCTGCGCAGTGGACCGGCCGGCCAGTGGACCGGCCGGCCAGCGGGCGGGCGCAGCTCACGGCGCCCTCCTGGCGGGCCAGCGCCATGGTGCCTTGCGCCACCGGGGGTCTACGACGAGCCGGCCCTGAGTGGACCAGCAGTTGTGTGTGTGTGTGTGTGTGTGTGTGTGTGTATCTATGTGTGTATATATATATATATATATATATATATATATATATATATATATATATATATATGAATGAATATGATTTTCTTGGTTTACAAAAGTACATGCCTTCTCTCTACCCCCCCAGGTTGTACAGTCTTTCTTACAAAGCCTTTTCAAAGGGGATAGAAAGATTGTGGTTGTTGGAGGCAGGGAGGCAGCGTGCTGCTGAACTTGAGTAAGGAGTCGGTTTTGTTTTGTTTGTAAGATGAAGCACATGGCCAGGCATTTGGGGAAGGGGGGGGCTTTCTTTCTTTTGATCCACTACCTTTTTTATTAGTGTTTTGTCAGCAGCACCAGACGACCCTGCTCAGCTAAATGCTAGGGTGGATTTCATCCCGTGCCTTGCAGAGCTGGGCCGGTGCTGCCAATGGACCCTGTACCCCTCGGCAGCATCTGAAATCCCTGATCCGCTAACTGCTGGGGTGGATTGCACCCTGCACCTTGCAGAGTCAGGCCCAGAACTGGCGGCAGCAACAAGCAGCTCCGGCTCACCCAGCCCTACCCATTGCCCACCACCACACTTAACCTGACCTGGGGGTTCTGGATTGTGGGATCTAGTGGTGAAAACAGGAGCCTCAGCAATTACCCTCTCGTGCTGGAAACAAACCATGACTGCTTGAAGAAAACTCATGTGGCAAAAAGGAGTATTAGGCCCTGGTGGACTGCCCCCTTAAAGGTAAAGGTAAAGGGACCCCTGACCATTAGGTCCAGTCGTGACCGACTCTGGGGTTGCGGCGCTCATCACATGTTATTGGCCAAGGGAGCCGGCGTACAGATTCCGGGTCACGTGGCCAGCATGACTAAGCTACTTCTGGCGAACCAGAGCAGCGCATGGAAGCGCCGTTTACCTTCCCGTTGTAGCGGTACCTATTTATCTACTTGCACTTTGACGTGTTTTCGAATTGCTAGGTTGGCAGGAGCTGGGACTGAGCAACGGGAGCTCACCCCGTTGCGGGGATTCAAACTGCTGACCTTCTGATCAGCAAGCCCTAGGCTCTGTGGTTTAACCCACAGCACCACCCGTGTCCAAGAGGATAGCCAGCCAATCAGGTTTTTTTTTTAAAAAAAAATGGATTTTTTAAAAATGATTTTTTTCTCTTCACTTCCCACTTCCCTCTGTGGGCCTCCTAGCCTCGTGCTGTAGCCCCCTATTTATGTTATTTTTATCTGTGGCCCCTTGGAATATCTTGGGGACCCCAGGTGGCCATATGGCCCCCTGTTGGGAAACACTGGTTTAGAAGATTTTAAGAGGGGATTGGAAGAATCCATGGAAGAGAGTACCAATGATGGGTGCTAACCATGGCAGCTAGATGGAACCTGAAAGTTCAGAGGCAGTCTGCCTCTGGCAGAATACCAGGTGCTGGGAGGCAGCAGCACAAGAGGGCTATTGTTTTGGTGTTCTGCTTGTGGGCTTCCAGTAGCATCTTGGTTAGCCACTGTGAGAAAAAGGAGGCTGGACAAGATGCCTTTTGGGTCTGATGCAGCTGCAAGGCTCTTCCTGGAAACACAGGAAACAACCTTATACCGAATCAGACCAATGGCCCATCTAGCTTAGTATTGTTGACACTGACTGGCAGCAGCTCTCTGGAGTTTCAGACAAGACTCTTTCCTAGCCCAACTTGGAGTTGCCAGAGATTGAACCTGGGACCTTCTGCATGCAAAGCAGATGTTCTACCACTAAGCTATGACCCACTTTAGCTTTGTGCTTTTATGCCTAGCTGTGAGGAAATGGATATTTTAAAGAGTGCTGCAACTTCCCACCGTGGTTTTTTAATTCTTCAAGGTTCTACAGGATCCTAACTTGAAATATGTGTTTTGTGATAGTACAGATGGGGAGGTTTGCTCTGAACATCTCTTTTTCTTTCCTTACTCGTCTAATAAAGAATCTGTTTGAAGTATTTTCACATGCCTTTGATAACCTAAACTTTCTAGGTTGGGGGTGGGTGGGACAGGAATGTTTTCTTCTGCAAAGGATACTCCAGTTTGCAGAACAAACAGGAACAACTATCTCCTCCCCTCACCCCCCCCCCCAGTTAGGTGGTGATGGTGTGAGGAAAATTGATGTACCAAGCAACAGGTCTGAGTCATCTGGGAATCTTTGATGTTGTAGCTTATCTTGTTTGACTAAACACTTTAAAGCTTATGTTCCATGCTTGGGAAGCTTTGTAGCTAGAAATCTGAAAGCGAAGATTGCCTCCTTTATCTCAGCAGGGCCAGCTCTGAAAGTAACTGTGTGCCAACATTCTCTACTTGAACTAAGCATCTTTTGGGCACACTTTTTACAGTTTTAAGAAGCTGCACATTCCAGCCCTGGATGTTTTCACAGCTTGGTAACTACGAAATAGCTCTTAAGGTGAAGCTGCCCCTTTGTTTCACGCACTTGGCAGTGGTTGTGTGATGCTGAGGATGGTCCTTTCCCAACTACGGTATGATGGCACCTGAAAGGAGCTGACCATGGTCCTGATATATAAAAAAACTGTTGGTTTCAACAAAATAATAAAATTCCTTGGTTTCAATAAAGACAAACCAATGCCGACAGAAAATGGCAGAGGCCAAGTGCAGGTTAAAAGCTAAAAGTGGTATTGCAATGTATCAGTCCCTCTGGTTTCATTCCAGTTTGTTTGGGCTATCAGTTTTCTTCCAGGTCCAATCCAAAGTGCTGATTCTAACATTTAAATCTAAACATTTAAAATTTAAACTAGTAATAAACAAAAAAACACAACATTCTAAGTATCCGAGGAGGCTTTTTTCAAAGTAATGTTTTTAGCAGGTACCAAAAAGAGTACAGCCAATGTGCCTGCCTGATGTCAATACGCAGGGAGTTCCAAAGCGTAGATATTGCCACACTACAAGACTGATTCCTTAGCAATTTGTATCTATGCAAACTGCCAATTCCATAAGCAAGCAGATACAACTGAAACCTTATATATGTTGAATGGACCTTTAGTGCAGAAAGCCTTGCAATCCCAGAGGAGCTGCCAGGCTCTCCCCTTCTTGTGCAAACTTTGACTCCTGTGCAGCTTCTGAAACATTATTGAAGTCAGATCAACAATTCATGTTTTGCCAGATAGGCACATGAAGGGGTTGAGGTTCACAGAACTTTCCTGTAAAATTTGCTAGAGAGGAGTCTTTAAGTTCTTTGACTGTCTTGATAGGAACCTGTAACACTACATACTTCCTTCCTGCCTCTCTCTGTGTGTTCATTATGCCTTCAAGTTGACCACATATGCATGTCTGAGCTCTGCAGCTTAGACACTTAGATTTTGTACTTTTGTAGCTTAGATAGTAGTTATAAACCTGCCTTCATTTTGCTGCTGTAACTGCTGCTTCAAGACATAGATTATATAAGTAAATACTACTTTTACTTCTTCACAAAACAATGTGTGTGATTGTTATTTTGAACAGGAGTCTTTCCTCAGTTCTACCTGGAAATTCTGGAGGATTAAACTTGGAGCCAAGTGGGTGCAAAGCAGAGGCTGTAAACTGTGAGCTACAGCCCTTCTCAGATGGACAGTGCTATTTGAATTGTGATGCTAAAGAAGGCATGCCACTTTTGCTTTGGAGGGCACTTTCATTTAGAAGAACTGACACTGAATCTTGCACAGATGTCAAGAGGAGATTCTCCCAAGGCCAAGTCTTGCTTGAGACCATAGACACCAATGCCTCCTTCTTGCCTGCTTTGACTCACAGAGGGACACCCCCCCCCACACACATATGCACACACACCTGGTCAGTGGTCAGGAAATTATACAGGGAGTGTATAATTCCTAGGGCACTGCAACCCTGGTGTGTGACTGCTCCACTGCAGCTAATAGCAACATTTGAGTGTGTGTGTATGAGAGAGAGAGAGAGAGAGAGAGAGAGAGAGAGAGAGAGAGAGAGAGAGGGAAATGGGAATTGAAAAGTTGGGTAGAGTATGCCACTGCTGAATGAGGCTCAGTCATCTGCTTTGCTAATTCCTAGAGCATGACACAAGCATACCCCTTGGCCATTTAATGCAGCTCATGTATATCTGTTCTTCAAGAAGCACAAGCCATTATGAAGCTCAGCTGGGATTTTTGCAGTGGAGAGAAAATGCAAAGGACTAGAGACTTGTCTGTGACTTCTATAGTAACTCCTTTCTTGTTTTGCTTGCTCTGAAAATGGGCAATCAAGAGCAAAAGTACACCTATTATTTCATATTATTTTTCAGTGGTTTGCAGCATCGGAGAGGGTAATTCATCTAGCCTGACTTTTACGCACACCCAACAAATTTGGTGCAAAGGACATCCTGCAAACAGGGAAGCTTTGATGGTCTGCATGTCTCAGATCACTGCTGTGTGTTGTGGACTGTGCTGAGGCATTGGCACTAGTGGTTCAGCAGAAATAAATCATAATTCCACTGCCCAAAACATTGAATTATCCCTGGTGTTGTGCACTGACCCAAGAGGAAAAAACACAAACCCATCTCATTTATTTTGAAACAGTAGAGCTGTTGAAATCAGACAGCTACTTTTGGAAAGATAATGCATTTTCTTCTTTTGTGTGTCTGCATCAACATCTTTTACTGATGTAAAAAAAAAGTGTCCCTTTGTAGTCATTTCAGGCTTTAAAAAAATATTATTATTAAGTAAGGATTTCTATGACTCAATTTAGACTGGTCCATTGCCGTCATCTGCAACACTACAGTGTTTTTGTGGAGTTTTGCTTTCCATTTACAGCTCTTTGACTGGTTAAATCTTCAACTGGGCTACTGAAACAGCTTAATGCTATAGCTGCCAGAGGTGCCAGCTGTGACAATACACTTCTGGCTGGGAGAAAATGAGTTTTTATTGTTTACCAATATTCCCTGGACTATCTTTGGAAAGGAGAAGCTGAAAGCAATCCAGTGATGTTACTCAGCGCCTCATACTTTACAAACAAAATCCTTACCAGGGCAAAAACAAGATTAATCTGCAGCTGCATTTGGTTGTGTCTGTAATCAAATCCCAGAATAATTTGCAGTGCTCTTATGCATGCATCTGGTTACTAAGAATTTAGCCTCTGGAATATTCACAAGGATGGTTTGATCTGTAGTACGTAACTGGTAGGTTATTCTGGTCTGGGAAACCTCTGGCCACAAATGCATTTGAGTTGTACCCAGCAACTTCACTAAACCCTGGAAAGAGGGAGAAATCTGTTGCCCAGTATGAGCACAATACGAATTATAGGTTCTTTGACAGGTTGTCCCAACAATAACAGTCTATACCAGGGGTCCCCAAACTAAGGCCCGGGGGCCAGATGCGGCCCAATCGTCTTCTAAATCCGGCCCACGGATGGTCCAGGAATCAGCATGTTTTTACATGAGTAGAATGTGTCCTTGTATTTAAAATGCATCTCTGGGTTATTTGTGGGGCCTGCCTGGTGTTTTTACATGAGTAGAATGTGTCCTTTTATTTAAAATGCATCTCTGGGTTATTTGTGGGGCATAATAATTCGTTCATATTTCCCCCCCCAAATATAGTCCGGCCCCCCACAAGGTCTGAGGGACAGTGGACCGGCCCCCTGCTGAGGGACAGTGGACCCCCCTGGTCTATACTTACCCACTGCAGAGCATAAGAACATAAGGAGAATTCTATATTGCATTGAGATTATGGTGGGGCGGTGGGGCAAGCATCTCCTAATCATTACAGAAAAGCAAATAAGAAGCCTGCTAGATCAATCAATCCAAAGGTTTGTCTAAGGGTCAAATGTGGAGAATCTCAGACCTGTTGGATCAAATGTGTCTTTGAACTCTGATAAGCCTCTTCCTTGCCTCAACCACAGCCACCCCCAAGCATTGGGCAACAAACTCCACAAGTTACTTTTGCATGGTGCGAAGGAGTACTTGCTTTCACAAGCCCATTTGGCTGGGTGACTGCTTACACATGCCATGGTGCAAGAAGAATGTCACATAGCATTAGAGAAAGACATGCATATGAACAGTTCATGCACATGAAACCATCTTCACTGCAGCTGCCTCTTTGTGTTCTGCCACTTTGTTTTTTTGAGCTCCTATCAGCCTTTGACTGGGGAAGAAAAATTGAGTTTGGCATTCAGAATTGCTTTCTCTCCAACCCCCCCCTTCCTTTGCATGTTCAACAGAGGGAGGATGTGGGTTCTCTCACTTAATTCAGTGCGGAGTGGCACTGTGGTGGCAAGGACTGGTTCTTGGAGCTTGTAAATCAGAACAGAATTGACACCTTGAAGAGTGGAAGAGACTGCAGGAGGACTTCGAAGCAAGAGACTCTGATTAGAAGTGTGGCAAGCAGTGTGTGTGTGTGTGTGTGTGTGTGTGTGTTTGTGTGTGTGAAAAAGGTCCTCTGAGCTGGGCCTAGATGAAGGGGAAGGGATGTAGCTTGGTGGTAGCACATCTGCTTTGAATGCAGAAAGTCTCAGGTTCATAGAATCAACCGTAGAGTTGGAAGGGACCTTGAGGATCATCTAGTCCAGGCATCCCCAAACTACAGCCCTCCTGATGTTTTGGCCTACAACTCCCATGATCCCTAGCTAACAGGACCAGTGGTCGGGGAAGATGGGAATTGTAGTCCAAAACATCTGGAGGGCCAAAGTTTGGGGATGCCTGATCTAGTCCAACCCCCTGCATTACAGGACCTGCAACCTTGGCATTATCAGGACTACACACTGACCAACTGAGCTATCCAGCATCTCCAGATAGGGCTGAGCGAGGTTTTCTGAAACTCTCAAGCAGAAGAGGGGCACCTTAGACTTGGGACTGAATGCGGCCCTCTGAGCCTCTCTATCTGGCCCTCAAGCTTTCTGTGTGTGATGCCTCTCCCTAGCCACATTTCATGCACCCCCTTCTCTGATGTTTTTGTCAGGCTGGGCTATGTCTATTGAATCTCAGAATGCCTCTTGCTTGTCTGGATGGAGGGCAGAGAACGGTGTGTGTGTGTGTGTGTGTGTGTGTGTGTGTGTGTGTGTGTGTAGGAAACAGCCACTCTGTACAAAGGTTAGATTTACATTCATTGCTCCACCTGCATTTGCATCTGGTCCTGCTCATCATGGGCATGTGGCCCTCAAAATGGAGTGTGGCCCTTGGACTGAAGATGGTCCCTTAACTTTGCTCCAGAGAGATGCAGCCAGTTGGGGCAGATGCTATTGAGCTAGGCGGGTGAATAGTCTGGCTTGGGAGAATGCAGCTTCCTATACAGTACAGACTACTTTAAGCATTAGAACAGGCATAGGCAAACTCGGCCCTCCAGCTGTTTTGGGACTACAACTCCCATCATCCCTAGCTAACAGGACCAGTAGTCAGGGATGATGGGAACTGTAGTCCCAAAACATCTGGAGGGCCAAGTTTGCTTATGCCTGGCCTAGAGGTACAGAGCAGTATGGGAAGCTGCTTTATAGGAGTCAAACCATTGGTCCAGTTAGCTCAATATTGTCTATGCTTCATAGAGGATGAACATATTTATTCATGTGGGTTGTCTTTGCTTGTCACTGGTTGCTGTTTTTGGCTTGGAGCCTTACCAGATTGCCACTTGGCTTCACTGGGAGGTTGTGTGTGTGTGTGTGTGTGTGTGTGTCAGTGCCAGGAGCACAGCGACTGAGGAGGGCAAGGGCTTCTGCCTCTTGGATTTATGTGACTGTCCAGGCTTGTGTGTGTGTTTGTTTCTGGATGTGTGCTCTCCCTGAGGGGCGGGGCTTCTGTGGAGTCAGGTGAGTCAGGTGACTAGCAGTGGGTGGAGCTAGTTGGTGCCTGGAGTTTCTTTCTTCTCTCCCCCCCCCACTTCAAGCTTTTCAAGATGGAGGGTGAGGGAACAACTGCAGTCACCTGCAATTTCTGTGCAATGTTTGTATTCTTGCCAAAGGATGTAGCAGCAAGTGCAAGTTGGTTGCCCTACTAGAAGACATGGTCCAGCAACTTCAGGCCTGTGTATCTACGCTCCAGAAAATTAAAGAGCTGGAGCTTTTATTTGATGCAGCAAAGCACACTGTCTGCACCAAGGAGGAGACAGGGGACATCCCTGAGGAGGAGGTCAGTTCCCAAACACAGGAGCCAGATGTATGGAGGAACGTGACTCATAAAAGTAGAAGGCCCAGGGATCGCTCTGAGTGTTTAGAACTACACAATCAATTTGAAGTGCTCTCCTTTAACATGGAAGATAAAGAACAGACTCCATTTGAAGAGCTCTCCCTCATCACAGTTGATCAGGAATATGAAGACGAGCAGCAAAGTCAGCCCTCTGGGAATATGCAGGTGACCTCGGAAGGGACAGTACATGGAAGAATCCCGACCAAGCCTGTGAGGAGGTGTGTAGTGGTGATAGGGGATTCCCTACTGAGGGGTACAGAAGCAGTGATCTGTGGGCCTGACAAGACGTCTCGAGAGGTGTGTTGTCTCCCTGGGGTTAAGATCCGAGATGTAACAGAACAGCTGCAAGGAATCATAAAACCCACTGACAAATGCCCCTTCCTTATGGTCCATGTGGGAACCAATGACACTGCAATCCATAGCCTCCAGAAGATCAAAAGTGATTATGAGGCTCTGGGCAGGAAGTTGAAGCAATTAAATGCACAAATTGTCATCTCATCTGTCCTCCCAGTTGAATGACATGGCCCAGGGAGAGAGGGGAGAATAGGGGAAGTGAACAACTGGCTTCACAGATGGTGCAAGCAGGAACACTTTGGATTCTTAGATCACAGCCTGCAGTTTCTTGAAGATGGACTTCTAGCAAGTGATGGGCTGCACCTCACAAGGGTTGGGAGGAATGTTTTTGCCATGAATCTCAAAAACCTCATCAGGAGGGCTTTAAACTGACTTATGTGGGGGAGGGAGACAGTGGTCCTGAAGGTAGGAGTCTATCAAGTGCTGCAGATGATCATCCAAATGTCAAGGACCAAATGGCACAAACAGCACGCAGACCTAGTGGTGAGAGGGAAAAAAATCCTTAAATAAGAGACATGGGGGAATGATCAATGGTCTTCAATGTCTGTATACTAATACACAGAGCATGGGAAATAAACAAGATGAACTTGAGCTCTTGGTACAGCAAACTAAATACGACATAATAGGCATCACTGAAACCTGGTGGGATGAGACTCATGATTGGAATGTAGTAATAGAGGGATACAATCTATTTTAGAGGAATAGACCAAACAGGAAAGGAGGAGGAGTGGTGTTATATGTCAGGGATGTGTATACCTGTGAAGAGATGCAGGATTTAAAACTTCAAAGCCAAATTGAGAGTATCTGGGTCAAAATTAAGGGAGAGAAAAATAACAGTGATCTCATTGTGGGAGTTTACTATAGATCCCCAAGCCAAACTGAGGACACAGAAGATGCCTTCCTGGAACAGATTACCAAGCATTCAAAAGGAAGTGAGATAGTAGTAATGGGGGATTTCAACTATCCTGATATTTGTTGGATGTCAAACTCAGCCAATTTCATTGTCCAGAAAGTGGGAGAAGCAACAGTGGATCAGCGATTTTGGATCTGATCCTAACCAATAGTGATGACCTGGTTAGTGGGGTAGAAGTGGCAGGATCATTAGGTGGGAGAGATCATGCTCTTCTGGAGTTTATTATACAGCGGAAAGGAGCAACCAGGCATACTAAGACTCAAATTCTAGATTTTAAGAAAGCCGACTTCAGAAAACTTAGGGAAACACTGGGTGAAATCCCATGGACAGTAATACTAAAAGGGAAGGGAGTTCATGATGGTTGGGAGTTTGTTAAAAGGGAGATATTAAAAGCACAACTTCAGGCAATACCAATGAGACAGAAACATGGAAGGTGCCTAAAGAAGCCAGGGTGGCTATCTAAAGAACTTCTAACTGGGTTAAGATTTAAAAGGGATATGTACAAAAAATGGAAAAAGGGGGAAATCATCAGAGAGGAATTCAAACATATAGCCAGCATGTGTAGAGACAAAGTCAGAAAAGCTAAAGCACAGAATGAACTCAGGCTTGCTAGAGAGGTTAAAAGCAACAAAAAGGGCTTTTATGGGTATGTCCGTAGCAAAAGGAAGAACAAGGAAACAGTGGGGTCACTTAGAGGAGAAGATGGTGAAATGCGAACAGGGGGCAGTGGAAGGGCAGAACTCCTCAATGCTGTCTTTGCCTCAGTCTTCTCCAAAGAAGAAAACAATGCCCAACCTGAAGAATATGGAGCAGATGATTCAGCAGGGGAAACACAGCCCCAAACAAGTAAGGGGGTAGTACAAAATACTTGGCTAGTTTAGATGTATTCAAGTCTCCAGGGCCAGATGAACTACATCCAAAGAGTATTAAAAGAACTGGCAGAGGTGATTTCAGAACCACTGGCTGTAATCTTTGAGAATTCCTGGAGAACAAGCGAAGTTCCAGCAGACTGGAGGAGGGCAAATGTTGTCCCTATTTTCAAAAGGGGGGAAAGAGAGGACCCAAACAAGTACCGCCCAGTCAGCCTGACCTCAATACCAGGAAAGATTCTAGAGCAGATCATTAAGCAAATGGTCTGTGAGCACCTAGAAAGAAACGCTGTGATCACTAAAAGTCAGCATGGGTTTCTGAAAAATAGGTCATGTCAGACTAATTTGATCTCATTTTTTGACAGAATTACAAGCCTGGTAGATGAAGGGAACACTGTGGATGTAGCCTATCTTGATTTCAGCAAGGCCTTTGACAAGGTGCCCCATGATATTCTTATAAAGAAGCTTTTAAAATGCGGGCTAGACAATGCTACCATTCAGTGGATTTGTAACTGGCTGACTGACGAAACCCAAAGGATGCTCATCAATGGCTCCTCTTCATCCTGGAGAGAAATGTCTAGTGGGGTGCCACAGGGTTCTGTCTTGGACCTAGTCTTATTCAACATCTTTATCAATGACTTGGATGATGGACTTGAGGGCATCCTGAGCAAGTTTGCAGATGACACCAAATTGGGAGGGGTGGCTAATACCCCAGAGGACAGGATCACACTTCAAAATGACCTTAACAGATTAGACAACTGGGCCAAAGCAAACAAGATGAATTTTAACAGGGAGAAATGTAAAGTACTACACTTGGGCAAAATAAAATAAAATGAAAGGCACAAATACTGGATGGGTGCCACCTGAGAGCAGTACATGTGAAAAGGATCTAGAAGATTCCATCTAAACATTAGGAAGAACTTCCTGACAGTAAGAGCTGTTTGACAATGTAATTTGCTGCCAAGGAGTGTGGTGGAGTCTCCTTCCTTGGAGGACTTTAAGCAGAGGCTCGACAGCCATCTGTCAGGAATGCTTTGATGGTGTTTCCTGCTTGGCAGGGGGTTGGACTGGATGTCCCTTGTGGTCTCTTCCAACTCTATGATTCTATGACTGTAGTTCAATGGTTGAGCAATTGCTTTGCATGGATCTCTAGCTTGCCTAGGGCTGAGAAGTTATTCTCGCTAGAACCTTGGAGAACTGCTGCCAGTCAGCAGAGGTAGTACTGAGTTAGCTCCACCAATGGTGTTGCTATGTTGCTATGGGTCAGTTTTACCAGCACTTAGTTTGTAATCTGTTACAGATGACCATAAGAATTTACATACTAATCCTTTTCATGTCTGCAGCGAGGAATCTATTAATACAGTATTGGAAAACAGCTACCAACTTTACTTTAGAGGCATGGTGGGATAAACTGAAACATGGCCCTTATTCAGAAACCAGCGAAGCGTCATAGAGCACTAAGGAACATGAAGATCAAATATGATTTTGAAATACATGTTTGTTCAATACACTGGGAAGGACAATGTTGTCTCCTTACCACCAGCTACCCACGGATCACTCCGGGACAATCTGTTAAAACAGAGCATAGAAGGAACTTAACTGCTGTAATCAACGCGTAATATATTACACAAACCTGATTAATGTTTGATGTATTATTCACATTGGATATGCACATATTTTTTTTGGGTGGTGTTAAATGAGGATTGTTCATTGTTAAGTATTTTCAGAAACATAAAAATAAAGGGTGTTTTCTTGAAATATAAAAAAGAAAAAAAGAGATCTAAATTAATTATTCAAGCAGTTAGCAAATCTCTCTCTCTCATGCAGTGAGGGTGCCAGTTGAGTAAGGTGGGCTGTGGTCAGCTGCTAGTCAGACAGTGCTTCTGACATCACCGTGAGATGCATCTCAAGTCTCTCCCTTGTCTACCCACATCAATCATAATGCATGTTTATTATAGAAGCACAATAGCTTTCTCCATTAACACCTGTACAGGATCACACCCTTTCTAGAGCTGGAACAATTAAAAAACAATGCATTTATCACCTTTAGTCTCCTTAATGCTGCTACCAGTGGGGAAAAATGTATCCGCTGCCTTGATTCAAATGGCCAGACAATCAAGATATGAAGTTAAGATAAGCCAGAATGCTCTTGCTGCCAATTGTACTTAGCTTATCCTTCCATACAGAGAATGAGCTTGGCAAGCAGCCTTGGCATTGCTGTTGGGAACACTTGTTCCTTACCTGATCAAAAATGATCACTTGAAGCATGGATATCTTCACTAATGGTGTGAGATCAAGAGGTGCCTGTTCCCTCGGGCCAACTGTTGACCTCTGGAGAAGCTTTGATGGTTGCGGTTGTCAACATGGTAGTGTCCAAATGAGTATGTAGGGAAGGGTCATAAAATAACATAATAAAGCATCTGCTTTGCAACCAGAACGTCTCCGCTTCAATTTCCAATGGCATTTCCAGGTATGAGTGAGAATTTCCCATACCTTAAATCTTGGGGAGCCACTGGAGAGTCAGTGTAGACAATGCTCAGCTAGTTGTCTGACTCAGTGGTCTGACTCAGTCTAAGGCATCTTCCAACTTTCCTACAGTTGCATTTACACATACCCTGTTTAAAAACAAGGTAACTGTTAGTTGGATTTATATCTGGTTGACTTGGGTGCAACTGAACCCCACCTGAAAATAGTCTGGACCCCCTCCTCTGGATGCTTCCATTATTGGAGTGGAAGGGGGCTACCAGCAACAAAGACTTTCCCATATGTGCTTTCCAGCTGCTGATACTTCTCTTCTTTAGGTGTCAAGTCAAAATGGTTTTATTATTTGATACCTCCCTCCAATTGACCTGCACTTTCACTGTTTATTGCTATTTATATTTTTGTGTTTGCATTTCTAGTGTTGACTGCCTTGAACAACTAATTGGAAAGACAGGATAAAAATGTATTAAATAAGTACTTTTTAAAAAACAACAAGAAGGCTGGCTGAGATAGACCCCCCACCAGGCAGTCAGTAGAAATTATAAATTAATATCCAGTTTTAAAACCAACTGGAAAATGACAAACAAATACCCTGAAGTGTTCCTCCTAGGATATTAGTAATAAAAAAATTAACCATGCTTGCTCTGCTCTTGCTAATGAAAAATTAGTTCATGGTAATTAAACATTTCTGACAGGATTCAATGCCCTTGGTACAATTTACAGGGTTTTATATCATAGGCCACGAAATAGTCTAATATAAGGTTACCAGATTTTTTTCAATGAATCCGGGGACACTTTTCAACTTCAATGGATTTTGTATGGGGACTGATGTATAAGTCCAGGGACTGTCCCTGGGAAACAGAGATGTCTGGTAACCTTAGTCTAATAGTTACTTTTCATATTATGTAAGCTACGTGTTCATTGGTGGAACATATTCTAGAATGTTCATAAACATTTCAACTGGTGATGAATCAATAACTTCTTCTCTGTCTAAAAGTGCTAACAGACCAACCAAGTGTATGGTGTACAAGTTAACAGTTGGGCTTTGAAGATGCCTGTAATTTGTACGTCTTGTTCCTTTTATTATTAGTGCAAATATACCCATCTGCTGGAACTCTTGGGAGGTGGTAAAATTGCATGCAAATTTATTTCTGCAGCTATCCAAATTATATTTTCCAAGGATAATTAAAGGATGGAAAGAATCCAGTGTAAGGTTTTTGGATCCATGTGTTCCTAAGAGATTGTGGGGATGGGTTGTTCATACCTCCTTTGTGCTTGGCCTGTTTTGGTTGAATGCTCTCAGAAGTGGATTGTCAGCACTCAACATTAAATGTTTCTGGCTTGTTGGTTTTACCTCCCCTGCCCCCATGGAATCCTAACCCAGCCCCCAAATCTTCTTAGACCCCCCCCCCATTTCTCATCTATGAGCAAAATGGAAATTTGCATTGTTTTTCTACCCTCCAGAAGTATATATGTAGTTCAGGAACAAGCCACATTCCCTGAGCTTAACCCATAGGCCAATGCTAACTCCTATGTCTACTCTGGCAGCACTCTTTCGGGACCTAATAATGTCATCCACAGCCATCTAGGTTTGTTCACCTGCTCACCTTCCAATATGATATTGCTACATGCCACCCCAGTCCCTGCTGAGTGGTAGCAAGAGTCTAGTGGTTCCCGGCCCTCACCCAGGATTGTGTTTCCTTTGAGAGTCCAGACATGGCAGAGGATGTAGCATTTTAAGATACATGGTTTATTTTGAGCCTATATACACCTAGAGTCTTCCATTGAGAGAGCTCACAGCATTACTTCACAAGCTGGGATTGTTTCCCATAGCAGTGCAGCATTGCAGCCTGCACCCACTAACACAGCTATAAAGCCTGCCTGCAGAGAGGCCTGGGACATTGCTGCTGCCTGTGAGTGCCTGGGGGACCGCTCCCCTTTTGCCAATTCCACCTGGCCTGGGGGCGGGGCCTGCACCCACCAACACAGCTATAAAGCCTGCCTGCGGAGAGGCCTGGGACACTGCTGCTGTTGCTGCATATACTCTCAGCAGCAAGAAATGTTTTTAAATGTCTTATATGTTTGAATGTGTTTAATTTGGGTTTGTTTAATTTTATTTTGTTTGTAATTTTTCGTTTTTGGTTTGTATTGTTTTATTGTATATTTTTATATATAGGTTTTATTTTGCTTTTAAGGGGAGGGGTCAGGGCTGCCTAGGAGTGGGTCCCAGCCAACAAAATGGCTGGGGCAGGTTCCGCAGGGGGGGGGGGTGCACTGGGACAACTGATCTCAGTGATCACGGGTAGGAGGAGGAGTTACGCTAAGACCAGACCATGTGATTACTGAGGAGGCAGGCTTAGTCGTTGTTTGAAGACTATCCCTGCCTCCGGGTCTGGCCCTGACCGGATGGATACTGGAATCAGCAAGGGATACCCACATGACCTGAAGGTGCTGCTGTGCAATGCCAGGTCAATGATCCACAAGACCACTGCCATCCACAACTTGATTGTGGATGGAGGATTTGACCTGGCATGTGTGACAGAGACCTGGTTGGATGAAGCAGATGGGCCTGTCCTTGCCGCTGCTTGTCCACCAGGTTTCTCTTACACACAGCAACCCAGGCCATCTGGGCGGGGAGGGGGGGGGGTTGCAGTGATTTTTAGGAAGTCATTAGTTTGCACCGGGCGTCCTATTGGTAAGACCAGGTTTTCTGAGTGCATGTTCTGGAAGTTGGGCAATAGGGGCAGTACAGGATTCCTTTTGGTGTACCGACCTCCCCACTGCACCAAGGATTCCCTGCCCGAGCTGCTTCAGGTCGTGTCGGATGTGCTCCTGGAGACACCTAGCTTGGTTGTCTTAGGGGATTTTAACACCCATGCCGACACAACCTTA
Source organism: Zootoca vivipara (assembly GCF_963506605.1). NCBI lineage: Eukaryota > Metazoa > Chordata > Lepidosauria > Squamata > Lacertidae > Zootoca > Zootoca vivipara. The sequence goes on along the minus strand of NC_083294.1, from coordinate 47,800,919 downwards.
CAAGGGGCCGCTTGGGACTTCGTGGAAAGCATGGCCTCCATGGGGCTGTCCCTGAATAGGTCTGTCCCAACTCATAGCCTTGCATCTGGTGTTTACCTCTATGGATGTTGGTGATCTGACACTAAGTAAAAGCGAAACTAATGAAGTGCCATGGTCAGATCACTACTTGGTGCAACTGGACTTCTCCGCAACCCTTCCCTTCTGCAGGGAGGTGGGACCTATTCGGATGGTCCGCCCCCGCCACTTAATGGATCCAAATGGTTTCCAGAGAGTGGTAGGGGATGCTTTATCCCATGTTGATGGCCTCTCAGCCGATTCCCTGGTGGCCCGCTGGAATGTGGAGTTAACCAGGGCTATTGACTGTCTGGCTCCGAAGCGCCCTCTCCGATTGTATGGAGCCCAGACAGCCCCATGGTTTCCCCCGGAGCTGAGGGCGATGAAACAGTCGCTGAGACGGCTAGAGCGCCGGTGGCGGAAAACTCATTCTGAATCCGACTGAACATGGGCTAGGGCTCAACTTTGAGCCTACCAAGTGGCAATGGCGACGGTGAAGAGGACCACCTTCACCCTTTCTATCGCATCTGCAGAAAACAGCAGCAGGAGACTGTTCCAGGTGGTTCGCAATCTATCCGAACCACCATCGTCATCGGGGCCTGATAGGGACCCCAATATCTCCTGCAATGCTTTTGCAAAGTTTTTTGCAGATAAAGTCGCTCAGATTCGGAGGGAGGTAGACTCCACTGTGGGAGCAGGGCCGAGGCCGGAGAGTGCTGGAGCCCTGTCTAGTCATGTTGCATGGGATCAATTTCAATCTATTACCTCTGAGGATGTGGACAGCCTGCTTGGACGAGTGAAACCAACCACCTGTCTCCTTGACCCTTGCCCATCCTGGCTAATAAAAGCTAGCCAGGAAGGGCTGGGCGATGGGCTCCGCATGGTGGTAAATGCTTCCCTCTATGAGGGAGTATTCCCAGACCTGCTGAAAGAGGCGGTCATTAAACCGCTTCTTAAAAAACCATCTTTAGATGCGGCTGATATGGCCAACTATCGCCCAGTCTCAAATCTTCCATTCTTGGGCAAGGTGATTGAGCGAGTGGTTGCTGAACAACTCCAGGCACGTCTGGAAGAAGCGGACCATTTGAATCCCTTCCAGTCGGGATTCAGGCCTCATCATGGGACTGAAACTGCCTTGGTCGCACTGGTTGATGATCTCCGGTGGGCTAGGGACAAAGGTGAGAGCTGTTTCCTAGTCCTGCTGGATCTCTCAGCGGCTTTTGACACCATCGACCATAACATCCTTCTGGACCGTCTAGAGGGGTTGGGAGCTGGGGGCACTGTTATACAGTGGTTCCGCTCCTTCCTCCTGCGCCGTGTTCAGAAAGTGGTGGTGGGGGGATGAGTGTTCAGACCCCTGTGCTCTCACGTGTGGGGTGCCTCAGGGTTCTGTCCTCTCCCCCATGCTTTTTAACATCTACATGCAGCCGCTGAGAGAGATCATCAGGGGGTTTGGGCTGGGTGTTCATCAGTATGCGGATGATACCCAGCTCTACCTCTCTTTGAAATCAGAACCAGTGAAGACAGTGAAGGTCCTGTGTGAGTGCCTGGAGGCGGTTGGAGAATGGATGGTGGCTAACAGATTGAGGTTGAATCCTGACAAGACAGAAGTACTGTTCGTGGGGGACAGGAGGCGGGCAGGTGTGGAGGATTCCCTGGTTCTGAATGGGGTAACTGTGGCCCTGAAGGACCAGGTGCGCAGCCTGGGAGTCATTTTGGACTCACAGCTGTCCATGGAGGCACAGGTCAATTCTGTGTCCAGGGCAGCTGCCTATCAGCTCCATCTGGTACGCAGGCTGAGACCCTACCTGCCTGCAGACTGTCTAGCCAGAGTGGTGCATGCTCTGGTTATCTCCCACTTGGACTACTGTAATGCGCTCTACGTGGGGCTACCTTTGAAGGTGACTCGGAAACTACAACTAATCCAGAATGCGGCAGCTAGACTGGTGACTGGGAGCGGCCGCCGAGACCACATAACACCGGTCTTGAAAGATCTACATTGGCTCCCAGTACGTTTCCAAGCACAATTCAAAGTATTGGTGCTGACCTTTAAAGCCCTAAATGGCCTTGTTCCAGTATACCTAAAGGAGTGTCTCCACCCCCATCATTCTGCCCGGACACTGAGGTCCAGCACCAAGGGCCTTTTGGTGGTTCTCTCATTGCGAGAAGCCAAGTTGCAGGGAACTAGGCAAAGGGCCTTCTCGGTGGTGGCGCCTGCCCTGTGGAACGCCCTCCCAACTGATGTCAAAGAGGAAAACAACTACCATCTGATTGGCTGATTCTGCTTCCCTCCTGAAGCCTGATTGGACTGCTCCTGCAGGCCAATCAGTCGTGGCATTCTAGGATCCTACCTGCCTATTGTTCTAGGATCCAAGCTAAGTACATAACATTTCTTCTTCCCAGAAAACCCTTCACCAGAAACCCAAGCTTCCTTTCTATCACCTCACACTTCTCCTCATCAGCTTGGTAACCTCTGCTATGCATACACCTGGGAGATTCCTCTTGAGGTGATAGCAACTGTCTTTTGTTTCATGATAACTTATATTAAACTAGTACCATCATGGTAGTTTGCATAGGCTACACCCAGGAGAAATGCTACAGACTGTACTTTCTCCTTCAATACCCCAGATATTAGCTAGAGTCTGACAGTCTTTGATTTCTTGGGTTTATGTGAGTTTCTCTTCCCCTTAAAACCACTTACTATCAATTACCTTCTGCATGGATGTATGCAATGTATTCTGGATTCAATCCCTGGGAATCTCTAGTTAAAAGCAGCTTTAGTTAAAAAGGCTGGAGGACCACCACCCCGTACCACCTGAGAGCCTAGAGAGATCCTGTAAGAGCACACAAGCCCAACTGGATACATTAGATTCTGCTTTTAATTGCCTTCAGTGCCCCCACCCTTGCTAACTCTCCCACTTTGCATTATGGAATCTTTTAAAGACTTGCTTGCTGTAAGACCCATTCAACCATAGCAATGATCTCACATTTGCAACTGAGGCTCACATCAATTATCTAGATCTGCCTTAATTGATAGCTGTGAATCCTCTTCCAGGCATATTTTTATCCATTGGCTCATTTGATGGGGAGTAAATTGCTTTGTTCTATGAACCCACTCAGGAAAGGTGGTATGTGTCTTGTACATCTGGGATCAACAACATGATAGCTGTGGGCTCAAAGGGGCCCTTGAGCTATCCTGTTGCTGCCTACCAAACCTACGAGTCCTGCTTCATTCATGGCAGCTCACAGTCATGAGATGGTGAGAGTGGTTGTCTTTTTCTCCCTTGAAAAGGGTTCAAACCCTGGAAGCCAAGACCCAAGTTTCAGGCAAACTCTCTTTGGTGAGAGAACCCCAGCAGCAGATTTAAAATCACAAAATGTACAGCTAAGAAAAGTGTGGGGAAAGGCTGTAAAACTTTTAAAAAGTGCCTTTTCAGTGAGTCCCCAAAACATCCCCTTTTAAAAGTTCTTTCCAAATTATCACATTTCCCAGCAGAGAGACAGACCACACACTTAGTAAGTCATAAAATGGTTAACTTACAAAACCTTGCAAAGGTTTGATTCATGTGGTTTTCCATAAAGCAGTCAGAAAAGGTGCACAGGCAGTCAAAACATTACTTAGTTACAAAATGTAAAAGTTTCTAAACTATTAGCAGTTTCAGATTCCATTCTGGTCTGAAACAAAAGGGGCAAGTTAAAGCCACGAGGCTGGCTGGAGCAGTGATATAAGGTCTCAGTTTCAGCTAATTCCCTTCTGGAGCAAATCAAGAGGTCACATAGAATCACAGAATCCTAAAATTTTAGAGCTGGGACTTCAAGGGTTATCTAGACCAACATCCTGCAATACAGGAATCTCAGCTAAATCATACATGACAGATAGCCGGGCAATCCCTGCTTAAAAACCTCCAATGAAGGAGAGCCTACAACAGGGGTGTCAAACTCAAATTCATCGGGGGCCGCATCAGCAGTTTGGTCACTCTCAAAGGGCCGGTTGTATCTGTAGGACTATGTGTCCACTCTTTATTATCATAAATTATTGTCACTGCATTCAATTATTAGTGTTTTTTGTAATAATGTAAGTAATAACTACCTCTGAAAGCAGAAACATAGTCAGAATAATGGCAAGTAGATATTCAAATGTACAATTATTGTACAATTTATTGAAAAATGATTTTTGGTAACAGACAGTATTTTTTTTTTTAAAAAAATACAAATATTGCCAAACACTGTTTATTACACATATGGCAAACACAAGGCATTAACTTTTTTTAAATTTTTCTGAAAGAAGAGTCCCACAGGAGGAGGCATCAATAGCACTGGCCAAGGGGCTCCGTGGAGTGAAATTTGGTGGAAGGAGCACCTTCCAGTGGTCTGCGCCTATGAACTTTTTACAAGTACAGCAGGAAAACAAATGCAAAGGGAAACGGCAGGCGGGCAGGCGCCCCCTTTCGGGCCCGGAGGTGCGAGGGCGCAGAGCGCCTTTCTCCTGCGTTACGGGAACTTGCGCGGAGCGTGAGAAGCGCGCACGGAGTTGGCGCTCGTACTGCTGCGGCGGACAGGGCCGTCTTAAGCATATCTGGCGCCATGGTGCAAAGATCCCTCTGGCGCCTGCCCCCCCCTTTCCCAGAGTTGTTGACCCTTTTAGGGAGCTGACACCACTTACATATTATCTCTGCTAGGCCTCTAGAGCAGGAGATGTTATAATTTTGGCATCTGTTGAAGGAGTCACAAGCAAATGGTAGGGAGGAGGGAAGGCGCTGAGTTCGGTCCTGCCTCCTCCTTTTCAGCTGCACCACCAGTTCTTTTAATTCTCTGAGTCCAGCTAGCAAAACGAAATGAATGATGCTGATATATCTGCTTGGTTTTTTTTTTTTTGAGGGCTCAGGCCGCAGGCAGCCCGGGAGAAGGAGTTGGCAGGACTCGGGAGAAGTAGACCTGGCTGGCAGAGTCGGGAGAAGACTGTCCATGGGAGCGTCAGGAGCGTCAGCCCCTGCCCCCTCCCACACAGCGCGGCTGACTGTGGTGGACTCCGGGCTCCGGCGGGCGCCTCGCGGCCGTCTGGCGGACGCCGGACGACTCCCGACGTTCGGGAGAGACCTTTGAGCTGCCACGCTGTGCGGCCGCCGGAGTCCTTTGAGCAGCCGCGCTCGCGTTGGCGCATGCGCAAAGGACTCCCGAACGTCGGGAACATCAGCGCCTGCCCCCTCCCACACAGCGCGGCTGACTGTGGTGGCGGGCACCTCAGGCTCTGGAGTCGGGCGCAACTGCCTGCTGCCGCGGGCGCCGGACTGCCGCGGGCGCAGCGGCTCGGCGCCGCTGGCAGCCCGGCGCCATGGTGCATGGCGCCACCCGGCCCTGCCTACGGGCCGGCCCTGGCGGCGGAGGCGGCGTCTCCCGGCTGCACATCCGTGCGAAGCGCTCGCCTCTCGCTCGCTCCCCCTCCTCTAGCGCTGCGTTCCTCCTGCACGCCTGGCTGCTGCTGATACCGCCCTCCCTCGTCGTCTCCCGCATCAAACCTCAGGAGCCGGAAAAAAGCCTTGCCGCGCACACGGCAAAACGTGCCCAGCAGCTGCGGCGGGCGCCCCCGACCCACGAGGCCCCGCATCCCGCCTTACCTGCGGGGAGTTTTTCCAGCCCCGCGCCGGCGCTCCGCTCACTGCCTCATATCCAATATGGCTCGATCGGCCCAGGCGCATGCGCCCACCATCTCCCTCCCCGCTCCCCTCCCCTCGCTCCGGAGGCTTTTGGGGCGCTCACAACGCGCTCCCGCGTGCCGAGCCCTGGCGCCGGCCGGCGGCTGAGGACGGACAGGAGTCCGCGGAAGGGGTCAGTCTGACCCTCCCCCCTTCAGCGGCTATGCGGGCCACATGACGAGGTCTCGCGGGCCGAATTTGGCCCGCGGGCCTTGTGTTTGACACCCGTGGCCTACAACCTCTTGAGGGAGACCATTCCACTGTTGAACAGCTCTTGCTGTCAGAAAGTTCTTCCTGATGTTTAGTTGGAATCTCCTTTCTTGTAACTTGAAGCCATTGGTTCATATGCTCTGAAGCTGCAGAAAACAAGCCTGCACCATCTTTCAATATTTGAACCAAGCACCAGCACTGGCAACAGCTGCCACCCCATCCCCCCGTTCAGAGCAGTAGAGCCGGGCAGCACCCACAAATAAGCTTTCAATTTTAAAGGTGCGGCTTATTTGCGGGTGCATCTTATAATTGGACCAATATTGTACCTCTCCTGTAACACCACATACACCCCTTGTATATTATGATTTCATGATATCACACTTTCATGATATCATGATTTCGTGATACAACAGCACAGGGAGGCTAGTTGTGTTTACTGCAGTTCCTTTCTATAGCTTTGGGCAGGGGTGACTTGCAACTGGCATCCATGAGCTGCTGTGAAATATTTGGTTTCCTGAGCCAATCAAAAGTGTATTTTGCACAAAAGCAGGATCCATTTTAGTAAAGTAACTGAGCCAGTCGTTCTTTCATGTATGAGCCATCAGGGTATTCAAGGGACATTTCCCAAACTGACAGTTACTGGCTGGCTTAGGTTAATGAGTTTGCTTCCAGTGTCTCAATGACTAGGCTTATTGTGCATAATCCCGCTTGATTCTTAAAGCCATTTGGCAGCATATGTTCCATGCAACAAAATATGAGAAGGAGCACCAATGAGAAGGAAGTCCAGGTGGGAAATGGACACCTACCCACAGCAGGACTGTTGAAACTGGAGGTGGGTTGCAAGAGAATGAAACTCTGAACAGATACCTGCCAAGCCAAGTCCAGCAGGTGTGTGCAACATGTTGCCATCTCAGAGTTAAAAGTCTGGCTTTCCATTTCTCTTAGATGGAGAGTGATTTCAGAGTTTCCTGCTTTGGATCTTGGAGATTCACAGTGCCAGACTGGCAGCTCCTCCAGACAGGTAAACGCCGATCGCTCAGTGGTGGAGCATGTTCTGTGTTACGCAGAAGGTTACAGCAATAATGTAAGCCTCTTCAGTTAAAATAATCACCAGGAGCAGGACTGGGAAAAGGTCTCGGTCTGAAACCACGATGAGGATCTGTCACTCAGTGCTGGGTTGTTGTATTCAGCATCTAAGACAGATGTGATATGAAAGGCTGCACACGCTCTCTCATTATTGCACAGCTTCTGAACAGGCTACAGTTCAGGAGCAGAGAGCAAGCTTGGCATGCAGAATGTGTCCAGGCCTGTGACGGAGCTTCATGTTCTGGAACTGGGGGGCAGAGAGCAGGCGGGGGGAGGGGGAGGGCTGATGCATGTCCTGGGGGCTGGGTGCCCAGCACAGGCGGGGGGGGGGCAGCCGCAATGGCACCTGCCGGGATCGCGCTGCCAGGGGCAGTGTGCTCCCCCTGCACTTCTCTTCCTCCACCAGTGGTCCAGGCCAATCCTGAGCATTGGCTGAGACTGGTGAAGACTTTCACCAGAGACCCTGGAAAGCAGATACCAGTCCAGGTAGGCAATGCTAGGGTAGATGGACTGATGGTCTGTCTTGGAAGAAGACAGCTTCCTATGAAAATGCTTTTGAGTGGAACATCAGGAAGAATTTGGATCACGTCTGAGTGAAGATTTTGTGTGGTTGTTGGAGGGGGCATACAAAATTGGGTTTTTCTGTCAATTTTGGCTCATGGGCCCCCAGGTGCTTTTCATTTGGCTTAATTGGGCTGCCATCATAGGACTACAGGAAGCTACCTTCCACCAAGTCATACTTTCACTACATCTAGCTCAGGATTGTCTACACTGACTGGCAGCAGACACAGCACATCAGAGTTGGGGACTGAACCTGGGGCATTCTGCATGCAAAGCAGGTGTTCTATCACTGAGCTATGGCAGATCGATAGGAACATAGGAAGGTGGCTTGTAACAGGTCAGACTAGTCCAGTATTGTCCACACTGACTGGCAGTGGCTCTCCCGGGCCTCAGATCAGGGGTCTCTCTCAGCCCTGTTGGGGATTGAACCTGGAACCTTCTGTATGCAAATCAGGTGGTCTACTGGCTGAGCTACATCCATTGTCCTTTACTTTCAAGTGGTGCGATGTTGAGGTGTTTTTTTATGTTTGCTTGCTTGCTTACTTACTTACTGAACTTTCATGTATAAAAACCACAAGGTGGAATCGAAACTATAAACACAATATTATAGTAAAAGCAATTGAAAATTTCAAACTCATCAGGAAAAGCTTTATAAGTTTATAAGGCCTGTCTGAATAAAACTGTTTTCAAAAGATATGTAAAAATGAGTAGGGATGGCTCCTGCGAAACTTCCATTGGCAAAGAGTTAAACGGGGCAAGGATTGCCCAGCTAAAAGTAAAACCCAGCCAAATGTCAGGGGCATATTGGACCACCAAAAGTGCCCCATCCAAGGACCTCTGTGGTTTAGGTAGCACATAAAGGCAATATTTGATGTGTGTGTGTGTGTGTGTGTGTGTGTGTGTGTGTGTGTCCATGAATTCATGCAGCCTTTGGAAAGAAGCCACATTCATTTCAAAATTCCTGGAATCAGAATTCCTAACATGGGGTCCTTGGCTACCCCTCTGTAGCACATTTCAGTTCTGGTATCTAATCTGTAAAAGACACATTGCAAGGCGGCTGTGGCATTTCAACAGACTCTGCTTTTGTTTCTTTGACATGCCCATGAATTATGAAACAGCTTTGCTTGTTACTCCCTTGGAGAAAACAAAGCTGGCAGGAACTCCTTTCAAGCTGCGAATTAAATTGTAGGTTGCAAAAAGCCAAAAACACCAAAGCAAGTACTTTTGCTAAACCTAATAAAAGCAGGTGCTCAGTCTCAGTCACTCACTGGCTGGGGACATGGAATTAAATGGATTAAGGCTCTTCCGCAAGAAACCCTGACTACTAAGGAAGTGTAATGAGGGATGCAGAACCTTGGGTCAAATGCAGTCTTCCTGGCCCTTTTAACTAGAATAGTTTGCCTGGATAGAGAAAAGTGCATGTAGAAACCTCTAACACTTGCAATGCTAAACTACATTCTGGGCCTCGCTGCTGGTTGAAGAGCTCAAACTCAGACTTCTGTTTCTGCCAGATTCTTTAATGCATAAATCTCAGTGGAACATAGGCGAAGGTTGAAGGAGCAGCAGGTGAATTTCATGGCTAAGCCTGAGCTAAGACCTTGACCCAACAAACTCCATGGCCCCTACCTCTTCTTGTTCAAGAGTGGGGTAAGCACTTTTGGGAATGTTAGGGATGTGGATTAGGATATATTATTAGATAGATCCTATCCAAGATTGTGTTAGCAAGCTTCCAATATCACCAGAGTGACATTCCCCTTTTGTGCGCAGTAAAGCATGTGTGTTAGGTTCGCTAGAACCTCTATAACAATAATATTATACTTTATACTTCAATATTACACTTCCTGGCAAAAGTCCCCCTTGTCCCTCTTAAAAGAAATACACAACACAGTGTTTATAAAATAAGATAGAGTTTACTTACAGTTTCATCCTGAGTTAACAGCATAATCTCAGAAAGGCAGGCTTGCTTAGAAAAGTTACAGATATATACATGTGGAGACTACTTGATAAAGTAAGACTCCATTTGGTCTCACTCTTGGCTGCAGGCCAAGAGGGAGAACCATCCTAACTGGGGATGTGTTCCCATCGAAGGAGGAAGTAGCTAAGAGAGCGAGTGACTGTTGGCTGGGGGCTTAACTAATCTCATCTGATTTGCATGTCTGAGGGAACAGGAACTGACCTGTAGTCAGGTGTCCCTCCAGGTGAGTTCCTGTTAGTGGACACTCTAGGAACTGTTGTGACTTGTCTGCCCCAGTGTTCCATCCCACAAGCACAAGTCTTAGTGTGGCAGATGAGGGGCATCTCCAGACAAGCAAATGGGCTCTTCTATGAGTGGGCTGGGCCTGTGTGGTTTGTTCACACCAAAATGGCACTTCCATGTCCTTTTTGATGGACATTCTGGCTCAGTATCTGACTCCTTACTTGCAGGAGGGACAGGAGGGACTGGAAGCGGTGGCTTTTTAGGAGGTGCCTGACTACAGGCAACTGACATAGGGGTGGGATTCCTATTTGACAATCTGCTTGAACTTTCCTTAAGTTCCAGCTCCTGACTCCCTTGGTCCCTGGCCCTCTCCTTCCTCCAGCTCAAACATTTCATGAGGTCCCAGTTTCACTTCCTTCATCCTGCACATGTCATCCCCCTCCACTGGGGCATCTAGCTCCAATTCACTGGTCTCTTCTCCCCTCTCTTTGGGATTTCCTCATCCCGCATGTGACATCTCCAGGGGGCAGCCTACTGAAGAAAGGCAAGACTCACACTTGTCCATGACCACCACTTGCATGAAGCCCCAGGAAATCTGCTCAGGAGTGACCCCAGGGGTAAAATAAGGCTCCCCACTTCTTATGTGGGAGGCTGTGACAGTTTCAAGTCTCTCTTGATCACTTGTTGTTGTTGTTTCAAAAATGTTCTGCTTTTGAACTTCTAGCTGAATATTCTGTGTGCTATGCGACTTATTATGATTCCAGCCTGTGAATTTGTTTTAAAACCTAATTCCTAGTCCCTTCAGTTTGTGGTCATTTGTCAATTGAAAAATAGGATTGTTTGAGAGTGAGATTTCAAATAAGCTTAATGGGAAAAGTCAAAGCTGCAACAAGCACCCCCAGAAATGTTATAGAGCACCCAGAATCCCAGACAGGAGTCATAATGTATCACTATTGATCCATGGCAGTGCTGAGCTTTGGAGTCTTTGCCATATTGGCTCTTTCAGAAAAGCCATTCAGAAACCTTCCAAATAAATCTCTCCCGGAGATATATTTTTAAAAGGTAAAGAAGAGCTATGATGAAATCTGGAGTGCCTTTTCTTCAGAGAAATTGTGTGGTGCACCATTGGTCTCTGCACTTCTCAACACAGCAGGTTGCTGGCTAAGTGAGGAGGGAGGGGTGAGACATGGAGAGTCTGGCATGGCGCATGGTGGTGGAGTGAATCCAATGCTCCTCTACTTCCATGGGCTGAAGTACATCAAGCTCCCCATGTGTCACCCTTCCTCTCTTCCTCTTAGTAAGTGACAGTGATCTACTGTGTTGAGAAGCCAGAAGAGCAACGCTACCCTTGCGCCACGTGCACTGCCTGCTACTGATAATTTCTCCAGTGGTTCTCAGTGATTGAACTGGAATTTAAGTGCTCAGGTGGCCCTTAGGTATCCTGATCCTAGGTTATCAAGGGCTTTGCAAATTGACACAAAGACCTCAAACCTAGCTCAGCAGAAGATGGGCAATCAGTGCAGATGCTTTAATTATGGTGTTACATGTTGTTGCCTCTCCGGCATTTTGGCTGCCACATGCTGCAGTGGCTGCAGCTTTTCGACCTGGCTCAAGGGCAGCCTCACATAGAGAGCATTGCAGTAAGCTAAGAGATGAAGCACTGAAGACTGAGTGAAAGCAAATTTACAGAGGCAGCTTTTTCATGCAAGAGTGAAATCATCTCCTTCTTTTCCCAATTGTTTAATCACCAGAGCTAGAGAAAGGACACTTGGCAGTTTCTGGCCTGAGATTACAGAGGCATTGTCTCCATCAAGGGTACCAAAAAGGCTTGAATACTAGAAGACAGCTTTCCTACCCACCCAGCAGGAGGACAACATGTTCCAAGCTGGGTCATTTCCTGCTGCTACCACTGCTGATTAGCCAGGTAGGATCACAGGTACCCATAAGGGTACATTCCATAAATCAAGAGGGAATTGACAAGGGCCCTTCTGCTGTTATGTGTTTGACTGGTGAAGTGGGGAAAAAATTCATTATCTTCTCCTCCCTTAAATGTATGGCGTTCTGTTGTGCCAGCCCATTTGTCACATTGGAGCCTTATAATGAACAGGGAGGCAGAACGATCCAAAGGGTTGTCCATCCATCTTGGGCTTGCTCCCCTCCCCTTTCAAATTTAATAGACAATCACAGTGTCAACAAGCACATTTATAACTACTAAAGCAATTCCTTCTCCTATTGTGAGAGGAAGTTGGGAAAGCAGGTTGCGGGGTGGGGTGGGGTGACTTTAGACATGTTGTTGTTGTTTAGTCGTTCAGGCTGAGCTAATAATATAAGAAGCTGCCGCATACAGAGTCAGCCCACAGGCCCATCTGGCTCAGCATTGTCTATATACTGACCTGTGCAAACTTTCCAGTGTTCCAGTCAGGGGACATGAGCTACCTTCCCTGAAGATGTGGAGGACTGAACCTGGGACCTTCTGCATGCAAAGCACATGCTCTACCAAGCTACAGCTACTGAATACTTCTTGCACTGTGATATGCTGTCGTTATTGAAAAAGTATTTGGATAACAATGTATCACAAATAATGCTTGTTGTTTAGTCGTTTAGTCGTGTCTGACTCTTCGTGACCCCATGGACCAGAGTATGCCAGGCACTCCTGTCTTGCACTGCCTCCCGCAGTTTGGTCAAACTCATGTTGGTAGCTTCGAGAACACTGTCCAACCATCTCGTCCTCTGTCGTCCCCTTCTCCTTCGTCCCAACATCAGGGTCTTTTCCAGGGAGTCTTCTCTTCTCATGAGGTGGCCAAATTATTGGAGCCTCAGCTTCAGGATCTGTCCTTCCAGGGAGCACTCAGGGCTGATTTCCTTCACAATGGATAGGTTTGATCTACTTGCAGTCCATGGGACTCTCAAGTGTCTCCTCCAGCACCATAATTCAAAAGCATCAATTCTTCGGCGATCATCTCTCACTTCCATACATCACTACTGGGAAAACCATAGCTTTAACTATATGGAACTTTGTCGGCAAGGTGGTGTTCCTGCTTTTTAAGATGCTGTCTAGGTTTGTCATTGCTTTTCTCCCAAGAAGCAGGTGTCTTTTAATTTCATGACTGCTGTCACCATCTGCAGTGATCAAGGAGCCCAAGAAAGTAAAATCTCTCACTGCCTCCATTTCTTCCCCTTCTATTTGCCAGGAGGTGATGGGACCAGTGGCCATGATCTTGGTTTTTTTGATGTTGAGCTTCAGACCATATCTTGTGTTCTCTTCTTTCACCCTCATTAAGAGGTTCTTTAATTCCTCCTCACTGTCTGGCATCAAAGTTGTGTCATCTGCATATCTGAGGTTGATATTTTTTATTAAATTTTCTAAATAAACAAACAAATTACATTTCATCTTAAATTCCCTCTTCTCAATCTTTTTGCTCTGCCGAGCTTATGACTTCCCTCCCTCCCGCCATTCAGCTTTATTGCTCCTCTCAACTCCAGTTCCTTCTTGTAAAAATTAGCAAATTCACATCATAGGATTGATTTCAGTCCCGCAAGTGTCTTCAGACTTCTACAGTTCTTCTTGCCTTGTAGAATTTTAAGCATAACCTTGCTAGCATGTGAAATGAGAGCAATTGTGCAGTAGCTGGAGCATTCTTTGGCACTGCCCTTCTTTGGGATTGGGATGTACAGTGATCTTCTCCAGTCCTCTGGACATGTAGTTCCCCTTAATTGTGAGCTATTGACTCAAAGGCCTTTATGGTTTAAGGCCACCATCGGACAACTGTTTCAGGCTGGAGCCCATGAGGATGTACTTAGTCAAGTACAGAATGAGTCCAGGCAAGGTTTTAGTAATCAGGACCATAGTCAGCTCATTGCTGCAGCTGGTTATAATATAAGGTCAAGCAGAATGGAAGGCAAACTGACAAAGAAATGTGTTGAAACTTTTATCCAGAAATAGCCTGGACCCAGCTAGGAGTGTAGAAAGCAAAGTGTGTATACCAAACTGCCCCCACAGAGGAATTCTTTATTAGTATAATGCTTTAACCCAATTGAACCCAATTAGGTTAAAATTACTGCAGGACCACGTTCCACCACAGGATTTACAAAGAAGTAGACTCACACCAAAGTCTGTCTAGGACAACCTTTCTCAACAATTGGTCTCCAGATGTTATTGAACTCCCATCACCCCGGATCACTGGCCATGCTGGCTAGGAAGTTGTTGTTGTTGTTGTTGTTGTTGTTGTTGTTGTTGTTGTTGTGTCTTTTTCTCCCACTGTGTTCTCTGAGCAGAAACTGACCCAGGGAAACAGATTAAAGCACTATTCTTATTCATCACACGTGGCTTTGTTTGGGATTTTCTGCTACCCTGAAACACACTGGGATTTGGCTTGGGGGTAGAAAAGTACCCCATAACATTGCCTAGGTCTGTTGCTATTATTCATTATTCATATTTTCCACACAAAAGTGACTCAAGTGACTTGGAGAAACAAAGAATAAAAATAAGTTTAACAACTAGAGTAAAAACAACAACAACCTGTATGGTCACCAATATCTCACAGAAAAGGGCTGATTTAACTCAACCCACCCCACAAAAAAGATGAGCAGAAGGAGAGACCATTAAGAGTGTCTGCCTGTGAAGGTTAAATGAGTCCAGGCTTCATTTTGCGGAGGCTGTTGTGTTGGAGGAGGGGCTCCCTTTTGCTGTCCCTGGGCATTACCTGGCAATGGAAATGTGCCCTCTTGACCTGGAAATGATGCTGAGGCAGGGCTAGCCCATCCATGAGACAAGGTGAGATGACTGTCTCAGATGGCACTACCCACAAGGGCAGCAGATCTAGCCTCCAAGGAATGTGTCACCTGCTTCTGCAGCCACAGTAGCATCAACAGCTGTGGCATGCTCTTTGAAGGGTGGATCTGCTACCTCCTTGGCAGCCCCCCCCCATGTTACCTCTATAGTAGCCTCCTGGTGAATAGGAGGCACTGCTGGTCTCCTCCCACCCTTGTTCCCAGTGTACATCTTTATTCTCCCATAGTTCCCAATGCTGGTCTCCATTCACCCGTTCTTCCCTGGTAGAGTTTGCTTTATTGCCATTTTGAGGTTCACCTCAGGTGCCAAAATGTCTTGGGCTAATTCTGTGCTGGGGATAGGTCCTCTGAGTACTGAGGCAGAGGGACATAAATACCGTGTTTCTCACATTTTAAGACATGTCTTATATTTATTTTTACTCAAGGAAATAAGCCTATGGCTTATTTTCGGGGGGTGTCTTATTTTATTTCTTTTACTAACCGGTAAGTTGCTGCTGCTGCTCAAGCACCGACAAAGCGCCCAGCAGCGTGCGCCGCATGGAGCCCCGAGCCAGCGGGACCCGCTGAAGCGCCGACAAAGCTCCCGGCAGCGCTGCGCAGAGCGCCCTGAGCCGCAGGAGGAGCACCGTGGCTCTCGGCCTCTCCGCCGTCCCGTTCCTGTTTCCGCCGCAGGCGCCGCCTCCTCCTGCTCCCTCCCGGGGCGTCCCAGGCTTCGCCCGCTCGGCAGTGCTCCATGCAAAGCCAGGGGCGAGCACAATTCCACAGGAGGTTCCTCCGCGGCACCCGTAGAGACCATAGAGGAAAGGCGCGCAGCAGATACACCACTTCCGACTTCCGTTACCCTCACCCACTCCTGCTGCGGCTCGGGGCGCTCTGCGCAGCGCTGCCGGGAGCTTTGTCGGCACTTCAGTGGGTCCCGTGCCAAGGGGAAAGGAAGGGAGGAGGGGAGAGAGAGCGGGCAGAAAAGGAGGAGGGGAATAATCGCTGACGCTACACGGCGAAAGAGAAAGGCAAGTTATGGCTCCAGGTGGAGCGACTGTCCTGAGATAATTGGAAAACAATCCTGCACTGTGTGAGCGTTTCTGCAGACCACGAGGCGCTGCTTGGCCCTTCCAGTTTGCTGCTGCTGCACGCCACAAACAGCGGAGGGTGAAAGGAGCAGCGCCGGGTAGCCAGAGTAACCTCCACAACCCCACAGCCACGACGTTTCCCAGCACAGGATGATTGAGGCTTTGTCGGCGCTTCAGCTGGGTCCCGCTGGCTCGGGGCTCCACACGGCGCGCGCTGCTGGGTATTTTGGCGAGGTCCTCCAGAACTGCACTTACGGTAGCACTACGGCTTATTTTCGGGGTATGTCTTATATTTTTTTCAAAGCATGAAAATCGTGCCATGGCTTATTTTATAGGGACGCCTTAAAATATGAGAAACACGGTAAAAGAAAAGCCAAAATGTCCATTCAGAATTTTGAGGAAGTCCCATGGGTGCCAGTCACAAAATGGCTGCTGTGGGGGTGTGTGGCATAGCACAAAATGGCTGCCACAGCTAAAGGAATGGGAAAAGATGGAGGGATACAAAATGCTGTGAGCAGCCTCCCCCTCATCCTTTGGATTGTAGATATTTGATGGGATGTTTACAGAGAATCTTCATGATTTCTATAGGAGATACTGGTAAGCTCCAGGCTGGTTGCTGATCCCTTATTAAGAGCGTTCTGTTGTGAATATATTTTAAATATTTATATTTATATTTATTATTTATTAAAGATTTCTTGAATTACAAAGGTGTGTGCAGTGTCACTCATATTTTAACATGTATCATTTTTGCAAATCAGTTTCATTTGTTAAGACACTAAGAAGAAAGAGGGAAAACGAGGTAGATAGGGGACGGGAGGGTGGATGGGGGTGGGATTAGTTGATGATGTTTCTGTTTTGCTTAATATATGTAGGGCTTGATGTCAGCTTTGTTTGTGCTGATACTCCTTTATTCGCTTGTGTTCTTTTGATGGTGAGAGAGATTTGGGTTGGCCAAGGATGTAGTTGTTCATTTGTGATTGACTATTATGGTCTTTGTTTTCATGTGTGAGTGGGGTGGGTGGGTATTTTTGGGTCAGGTTAGCCATACTGATTTGTATGCTGGTGGTAAATTTTTGTCATTATCTTGTTGGGCTGTGTGTGTGATAAAGGGGAACCATACAGGGGTGAAGGCACCTTCTTCTATTTGTCCCTGTGCCAGTTTCAGCTTGTTGGTTAGTTTTTCTAGTAAGGCTGTTTCCCATACTAATTGGTACCATTGGTCCATGCCTACTCCTGACAGGTCTCTCCAATACCTGGTTATGACATTCCTGGTTGCTGAAAGTAGGTGGGTTATGAGGTCTTTGTGATCTAAATGGGCATTATTATCGTGAAAGATGTTTAGTAGGGCCAATTCTGGGGTAATTTCTATTACTTGTCCGGTTATTTTACATATTTCTTGTATGGTTGCTGCCCAGAATAATTGGATTTTGGGGCATTCCCACCACATGTGAAGGTATGTACCTGCGGAAGTGCATCCTCTCCAGCATTTTGGTGAGGTTCCTGGGAGTATTACTGCTAGCTTTCTTGGTGTTAGGTACCACCTGTAGGTGAGTTTTAGGGTAAGTTATTTTCTTTTCATTGATATTGATTTAAAGGGGGGTTTAGACCACATTCTGGTCAATTGGGTATGGTTGATTTCATATCCTATGTCATCCTCCCATTGCGTTTTAATTGTGTCTAGGGGGTTGGTGGGATTTTGGAGTAGTATTTTGTATATTGCAGATAACATTCCATTGCCGTGTCCTTTTGTCATTAGGAGGAGGTTTTCGAAAGCCGCCAGGTGTCTAGTTGTTGCTGATTTTACTGTTGGGTTATTTAGAAAGGCATGAAATTGATGTTGTGCTAACCAGGGCATTGGGATGTCTTCTAGTTTGTCCTGTATTTCTTGCAGGGCCGTCTTAAGTGCCCCTGGCGCCGTGGAGCGACAGAGCCCTCCGGCGCCCCCCGCCTCATTTCCCAGCGTGGTGGGTGGATGGGCGCAGATGCCACAGGTGCTGCTGTGCGGCGCCGCGGCGGGCGGGCAGGCACCGCGCGGTTGTCGAACCGGCGGACCGGCCGGCCAGCGGGTGGGCGGGTGCAGCTCGCGGCACCCTCCTGGCGGGCCGGCGCCATGGTGCCCTGCGCCACCGGGGGTCTACCTAGAGCCGGCCCTGATTTCTTGTGTTGACAAAGGTTTGTTGTTTTTATAGAAGTCTATTAGGCGGTGTAAACCTTTGGTTTGCCAGGTTTTTATCTGGAGGTTTTGTGCTGCATGATGGAATAATGGGTGGTATGCCAGGGGGATTAGTGGGGATGGGGTTGGGGAAAGTTTGCTTATTTCTGCTTTCCATGCTTTGAACATGGTTTGTGTGTATCTGTTGAGTGTTGTGGGAATCTTCCTTAGTTTGTTTGGGAGGAATGGGTATGCTGTGGTGCAGATATTTTCAATTGAGTCCCTCTCTAGGTGTACCCATTGTTTTGTCTTGTCTTCTAATATATATGGGATTATATGGCGTATTTGGTTGGCGTTGTAATATGTGCTTATTCTTGGTTTTTTATTTGAGAAGATAAAAGAGTGTAATTTTCCCTGCCATTTGCGAAGTTGGGCTGGGGGGATCCAGATTGGGAGGATTTGGAATAGGTAGGTTAGTTTTGGGAGGATGACCATTTTGATCATGGCTATTTTTTCTGAGAGAGTGAAATTCATATTGTCCCATCGCTTTAGTTCTTTGTTTATTTGTTGCCACAGGGGCTTGTAATTGTGGAAGTGTAATTTATTAAGGTTTTTGGTTATTTGTACCCCTAGGTATCTGAACTTGGTGTGACAGAATTTTATTTTGGTGATATTAGTGAGTTGTTTTTGGATGTGGGGAGGGGTGTTGGATTCTGATTTTCCAAAGTTTACTTGTAGGCCCGACACCATTGCAAATGTATTGAGTACTCTGATTAGGGAGGTTGCTGTGTTTAAGGCGCCTGATGTTGTTACCATTAGGTCATCTGCAAAGAGCCCTAATTTATAATTACTGCCTTTTATTTCCACTCCCTTGATGTCTGTGGCTGCTCGGATTCAGATTGCTAGGGGCTCCAGGGCCAGGATAAATAGGAAGGGAGACAGCGGGCAGCCTTGTTTTGTGCCTCTTTGGATTGCTATGGTATTTGAGTCCATATTATTGGTTCTGCATTTTGCTGAGGCTTGGGAATATATTTGTTTGAGGATTTGTAGGAAGTTGGGGCCAAATTTCATATTAGTACTGCTAATAGGTATTTCCACTCCAAGCAATCAAAAGCTTTGAGGATGTCTAGGGACATAATTGTCAGTGGGAGTTGCTTTGTTTGCTGTGTTCGATTAGGTTCAGTAGTTTTCTGATGGGGTCTGTAATATTGTGACCGGGGACAAAGCCGGTCTGATCTGGGGCTATTAAGTTGCCTAAGAAATTTTTTAGGCAGTGGGCCAAGATTGTTGTGAATATCTTGTAGTCTTGGTTTATTAGTGAGATCAGGAGGTATGTTTCTACTTTGAGATTGTCCTTCAATGGTTTTGGGATGGAAACTATTTTGGAGTGGTTCCATGTTTTGGGAATAGGCCCCCCTTTCATGATGTCATTAAATAAGTGTGTCATGTAGGGCATCAGGGGTTCTTTGAATTTTTTATAGAATTCTTCCGTGAAGCCGTCTGGGCCCCGGGCTTTTTCTATTTCCTCAGGGGTGATAAGACTGTCCATGAATTCCTGTTCCTCATCTGTTAAGTTAGGCATGGTCAGTCCTGCTAGGAATTTTTTGATTTCCTTCTCAGGTGGGTTGTGGGAGGTGTACAGGTTGGAATAGAATTCTGCAAATTCTGAAGTTATTTTTTGGGGGAGAATGTTATATTGCCATATTTTTTGGAGTTTTCCCCTCCATATTCATAGAAGCGTTGTTTAGAATATAGAATGCTGATCATTGTTTTGTTCATTTCTAAGGATTCTATTTCTTTCCTCTTTTGTTCTATAAGTTTAAGTAGTTTTTTGGATCCTGTTGGGCAGTGATGTCTTGTTCTATTTTGTTAATTTTTAAAGAGGTTTGTTTTTTAAGAAGTGCTTTCTCTTTTATGCAAGCTCCTCTGGTCACAGCTTTCTTTGCGTCCCATAAGAGGGGAGTTGTTATATTGTCTACATCGTTTTTCTTAAAGTAGTTTTGGAGAGTCTTTGTGAGACTTACTTTAATTTGTTTGTTTCTAGTTAGGATGGGGCTGAAAGACCATGGTGGGGTAGTCTGTGTTCCTTCTCCTATTTTAACAGTGACTTCTACTGGGGTGTGATCTGTGATTTTGATGCTGCCTGTGTTTGTTGATTCCACTAAAGGGATTCAGACCCTGCGTGAGCAGAATGCTGTCCAGTCTGGACGTTGTACCATGGCGTCCAGATTGGAATGTGTGGGTGATGTCTCCTGGGTTGTGCTCACCACAAATGTCATAGAGACCCCTGTTTTTAAACATTTTTAGTAACTTGTAAGAGCCCCTAGTTGTTGGGGGTTTTTTTTTTAGGAGGGTTGCCTGTGAGTTTATAGGATGGGTGTTTTTCAGAGTTACAGTATGCCTTTTATATTTAAGTTAAGGTCACCTCCTAAGATTGCTTCTCCTTCAGAGAAAGAGAGGAACTTGTTTAGTGTCTTTTGAAAGAATTCTAGTTGTCTCAAGTTAGGGCCATATATTGAGCCGATTGTCAGTTTAATTTTGCCATCTAGTGTTCCTTTAATGAAAATGAATCTGCCTTTTTTGTCCTTCAGGACTGTTGTGGCGTTGAAGTTTAGGTCCCTACTAAGTATTACAGCTACTCCGCGGGCCTTTCCTGAGCCTCGTGCCACCCATTGTTGACTAAAGCGGGGGTAATTCTGGAGTTTGTTCCCTTTGGTTGGGTGGTATATTTCTTGTAGGAAGGTGATCTGTGGTGTCATGGTATTTATGTATGAGGTGATGCGTTTTCTTTTGATGGGGTTTCCCAGCCCCCTCACGTTTAGTGTAATTGCTTTTAAGCTAGCCATCTTGCGTATCTATTATGTAGGATGATTCCTTGCCAACCCGTCTGGGTTGTCCTATGTCTCTCACTTCGTGTTGTGTACCAAACCATTGGGGTTGCGCTGACATAGGGTGTGGTGAGTGGGGGGCTAGGGGGGTTAGAGGTAGATTTGGGTTCAAGAGTAGGGGGTAAGTTGTAGAGGGTTTCCTGTATGTAGTTATATTTGGGGTATTTTGGACCCTTTGGTGATTAGCCAGTTGGTCCTGGGTCTCGACTGATGTAAAGAGCTGTGCTCAAAGAGAGGCCCTCCCCCTTGTCGTTTGCAATAGGGGGTGATCAGCGAGACGGTGTGCTGCTAGTGTCAAGTATAAGATTCGAGAGCAATGTTGCCAATGTTAATAGCAACATTAATATTGGGAAGGCAGGCAATGGCTTTTTCAAGCCTTGGCTATGGCCCCTGTCAGTTGGAGATGATGTGGCCACTGTGCTCCATGCTCTTGTAAGTTCCAGATTGGATCATTGCAATGTCCTCTAGGTGCGGCTGTCATTGAAGACAACTTAGAAATTTCAATTGCTCCAAAACACAGCAGCCACAACTCACATGGCCCCTTTTAAAAAATAGCTGCACTGGCTGCCAGTTCATTTCTGAGCCCCAGGTATTCATGTTAGTGTTTAAAACCGTAGATGACTCAGGCCCCAAATACCTGAAAGACTGCCTCCTTCCCTACAGACATTATTGAGTGCTAAGATCAGCAGAGGGGGCCTCTTGGTAGCTCCTCTATCCTCAGAGACTCAGGGAATGGTGGCCTGGGAGAGGACATTCTCTATAGCAGCTCCTAAGTTGTGGAACTCCTTCCCCGTAGTAGTACATCAGACACCTTCATTGTACAGGTTCAACTGAATGCTCTTTGCCCTGGCTTTTGATACTTGAGGTGTATGTTTTTAGGACCCACCTTATTTCTGTGATTGTACATTGTTTTAAATTATTTTTATTATTGTAATAATAATTATTTCAATAATTTTATTATTTATACCCCGCCCATCTGGCTGGGTTGCCCCAACCACTCTGGGTGGCTTACAGAATTTATATGTAATATAATAAAGCATCAAACATTAAAAACTTCCCAATACTGGGTTGCCTTCAGATGTCTTCTAAAAGTTTTATAGTTCTTTAGGGAAGTTTTTAATGTTTGATGTCTTATCGTGTTTTTTATATTCTGCTGGGAGCTGCCCAGAGATGGGCGGGGTGGTAATGATGATGATGATGATGATGATGATAATAATAATAATAATAAATATTACTATCATTGAAATCTGAAGGGAAGGTGTCCCACAGATGGGGTGCCACTACCAAGAAGGCCCTCTGCCTGGTTGTGTTTTATCTGTGCTTTAATGTTGGAAGCCATCCTGGGATCTTGGGGTGAAGGGAAGGTTCACCACCACCACCACGCCGCCGCCTACTTTGAATGCAGAATGCCCCAGACTCCATCTCTGGCATCTCTAGTTAGGGCTGGGAAATATCTTTGCCATGCCCTCCAGATGTTGTTGGACTCCAACTCCCCATCAGCCCCACCCAGCATGATCAATGGTGAGGTCCAATAAGGTGGAGAGCACAACCTCAGCTACTCCTGGTGCAGAGCATTCTAAGCTAGATGGCATAACAGCTTCCTATGCTGAAGAAGGCAATGCCTAATCAGATTTCCAAGCCAAGAACAAACATTTTGGTGGCAGTGTACTTAAGCTGAAGACAGACTTGGATTCAAACCATGCTACAGCTGTGAATTCTGGGATCCTTCAAAGATCATGGGGTGAATGCACAGGATGTACAGCCTTGAGTCTGATGCAGCCAAACACCCTTTTCTCACTGCATGCTCATATGTTGTTTATCACAGTCAAACATACATACTCCCTGCTCTGAGTCCACACTCAGTTGAACAGATCCTTGTCATTCACAGTTTGGGCATACCTTACAGTATTTAAAGAGTTTAGAGTGTGCTAGGATCATCTGCCTTCTGTGTTGTTTCCCAGATGGTGATCTCAGTCACATATGCTTTTAGCCAAAGTGAGGAGAGATCTAGGCAAGCCAACAAGGCGAAAGTTCAGTCTACAGTAAGGCAAGGCAACCTACAAGTACCTTGGATAGCTCCAGGTTCTGCTGAGCTGGAGATAACCATAGAATCATAGAACTGTAAAATTGGAAGGGGCCAATTCACTGCAGTGCAGGAATATTTTGCTCAACATGGGTCTTGAACCCACAACCTTGAGATTAACAGTCGCATGATCTATCAACCGAGCAATAGCAGCAGACAAGCCCAGACTGAGTGGCTAGCTCTGCCTCTTCTGGAAGCAGCATTTTCTAGTTAAAGAAGATCTGACTGCTTCAGTAGCAATTTGCTCCTTCAATATGGATGGAGCTGTGGTCCCACTGTGGCTTCCAGACAGGGCCGGCCCTACGGCCAGGCTGGGTGGCATAGGGCACCATGGCGCCGGCCTGCCAGGGGGGCGCTGCACAGTTGTGCCCGCCCGCCCGCTGGCCACTCTGTCACACAGCTGCGCCCGCCTGCCCACCGCGCAATAGTGCCCGCCCGCCCGCCGCGCTGGGAAACGGGGCGGGGGGGGGCCGCCAGAGGGATCCGTCGTGCCAGGGCGCCAGTGGTGCTTAAGATGGCCCTGCTTCCAGATAAGAACCATAGCATTTAAAGGACAGTAGCACAATCTTCTCAGCTTCTAGAGGTGGTAGCAAGATGGCTATGGAACTTACTTCCACCAGGGACAGTGATGGCCACCAACTTGGATAGCTTTAAAAGAGGATTGGACAAATTCATGGAGACAGCAGTCAATGGCTGCTAGCCATGATGGTTATGCTCTCCCTTCATGGTCAAAGGAAGCAATGCTTCTCAACAGCTGTTTCTGGGGACCACAAAAGGGGAGAATGCTCTTCTGCTTGTGTCCTGCATGTGGGCTTCCCTTGGGCCTGATACAGCAAGCTCATCTTATGTTCTTATGATGCAGAAGGGCTTCTGGGAAAACAGGATATATGCAATTATATGTCTCCAACTCATATAATATGCCATGGCAGAGTACAGCAGTATATACAATAACATGTAGAACACCATAAAAACAATGCAAAATGATTAAAAGACTTTGTTAAACAAACAAAAATTTTATCCTGCTTGTTTCCAGTAAAACTAAGACATCATGTTGGAGGGCACCTATGAAAAGGATAGGTATCTCCCATGTGTTGCTGTTGCAGCTTATTGCCAAATGATGCCACATCCCTTTAAATATATTTGGCTTTTATAGGGAAAATGTAGCAATGATCTGCAGTGTAAATCGATTCCTACTGAAGATGTTGGCAAGTTCGGGTTGCTCGTCAATGAATTGATGGCCACTAATGCAATCAAGTCCTTGATCTCAGCTGCTCATCCTCAATACAATCCACTTTTCCTACTGCTTTTTGCAACTGCTGACCTTCTTGCTGGATTAACACTTTTACAAAAAAGATGGAGAGGTCTTGATTTTGGAAAGCTTGTTGATTAACAGCAAGGTTTGCCTCTCTTCTGAGGTATATAAACCTCTCTCGTGTTCTCATAAGATACCAGGGTGATGTACACCGGAATAAAAAATATGCCCGTCTGCTCAGATTTTTGTTTAAACTACTGCATAGGTCTTTCATCTCTCTCTCTCTCCTAATCTATCTTCTTCAAGAGATGCTTCAGAGTCAAAAGGGAGAGTGCCTTCTGCAACTCTGCTGGAAGTGTGTTCCACAACACCCAATTTCTGGTTGGGGTGAGTTGGAGCTCTGTTACAAGGGGAACAATGGACAGAGCACCTCCATATAATTTCAGTGGTTGGGCTGTGCCATGAATCCTGTGGATATGTCCTAGAGGGGGTGGTCAGATCAGGATGGTGGTTGGGAGGAGCTTGAAGAGCATCCCAGTGGATTGGGGTGGGTCTCATCCAGTCCCTAGGAATGTCTAGCTGGCTGAGGGGGGAGGGAGGGCATATGCACAGTTGGATGCTGGGGAAGGGCCCATCCTTATGCCACCAGATGCCTCCAACCAGCCCTTTCCAGTGCAGGTACCACCTCTGGCACCCCTCTTCTGCCAGTGAGCTTGCACCCTCAAAGGAGGTGAGGACAGTGCTCCTGTGTTTGGGTCCTGCTCTTGGGCTTCCCTTGGGGGTATCTGAATGGCTACTGTGAGCCTGTGGCTTGATCCAGCAGGCTCTTATATTCGTATGATGCAGAAGGGCTACTGGGAAAGCAGGGTTGGCTGGGGTATACATATTTATAAAAGCAATTATATGCCTCCATTTCATGTAATACACCATGGCAGTGTGCAACGGTATCTACAATGACATATAAAACACCGTAACAACAGTGCAACATTATTTATTAAAGTTTTTTTATTTAATTTTTTTAAAATACTGTTTGACTGTAGTAAAACCTCTAAGCAGTTACAAGCAACATTTAACTTACCAATAACAAGAGTCTTATGCTCTTTATACAGTAGGCATGCAGCAGAATGATTGTGTGCTTATTGGCTGGATAACTGACTGGCATTAGCTACAGCATGGAGGCTGTGAGCTGTTCATCTGACCCTCCTTCATAGCTGCTGCAATTCCTCCTCCTCTTGAGGAAGCTAGCATTTTCCCACCTTTGGCAGGCAGAGGGAAACCTTTCCCACCCCACCCAATGTCTAATGACTGGGCTCAATCTACCAAGGGAGTGAGGGATATAACAAGATCTGGACTGACAAGTAGTACCCCTTTGGAGCAGTTTCAAGGGGAGGCAAGGGCAAGGGCCAGCTCAATAACGCCATCTCTAGGCCTTCCCTAATTGTTTTAAGAGAGAGACATGCTGTTGCCAACCATCTGGATGCTTATACTAAGTCAGACCATGGGTCGAACTAGCTGAGTATCGTCTATGCAACCTGGGACCTACTGTTTGCAAAGCTGATGCTCTACCACTGAGTTATGGCCCATCCCCTTAATAATGTCCTTCAGGGTGCATTGATGGCATAATTATTTTCATGTATTCACTGGAGTTGTGGAACAGTGAAGACACTTGGCCCAAGTGCTACTGAACTGAACTTGAGATAGTTAGTTTCTGCTGCTGCCGCTGTTGTTCACAGCTTAGGTAAAAAACCCAGGGACTCTGGTAAGAGCCAACACAAGAAGCCCTGCCACCTTTGTGTTTCCCTTTGTGTGGGTAGTGGCAAGGAGGCTCTAAAGGAAAATACAAAGCTGCTATAGATAGTGGAGGCAGAGCTCTGTGACAAACCTCCTGTCCCAGGGGAACAGCAAGTGAAGCAATGCTTTGAAGGCTGTCACTGTCACATAATAAGCTCTCCTGGGGGGTGCCTGGGAGCAGGACTCTCTCAAGAGGAGGACAAGAGCTCACAGCTTCCAAGGATGGCCTGGGGCTTTGCTTCAGCATTGTTTGAAGTCAGTGAAGAGATGCATTCAGTGTTGTGGGTATTAGCTAGAGGGTGCAACCTTCTGAGCAGATGCAGTGGGGCCAGGAGAGCAACTTACTCTTACCTTTAAGGTGCTACTGATGGAATTTTTCTATTTTGCTTCGACTCAGACCAACACGGCTACCTACCTGTAACTTACTCTTACCTTCTTATCTTCTTTCCATCTTCTCTCTCCTCATCTTCCAAAACTTGAAAGCCTGACACACATCAAACCATTTTGTTGCTGTGGATGAGTTATTGTGAGTCGAGGCCCTGCTCCCCACTTTGTGATGAAATAAGACACATGGACACAAGTATTTTAGGTTAATGTGAGTGGTATTGGCTTAGGCACTGGATCTGAACAGACTATACTTGACTCCTCCCCGCTCTGCAGGGAATCACATGAGGGTTAACAGCCTGTAGGGGGAGCTTGTTGATGCGAATCAACTGGAAGCTTTCCCCTAGAGTCACCGGAGGGTCATGCCATGGCCCTATCCGCCACCTGGGCATTGGACAGGTCCAGCGCTGAGGGCCTTCTGGTGGTTCCCTCACTGCGAGAAGCAAAGCTATGGGGAACCAAGCAGAGGGCCTTCTCGGTAGTGGCACCCGCCCTGTGGAACACCCTCCCATCAGAGGTCAGAGAGATAAACAACTACCTGACATTTAGAAAATACCTAAAGGCAGCCCTGTTTAGGGAAGTTTTTAATCTATGATATTTGATGTATTTTAATGTTTGTTGGAAGCCACCCAGAGTGGCAGGGGAAGCCCAGCCAGAGGGGCGGGGTATAAATAATGAATTATTATTATTATTATTATTATTATTATTATTATTATTATTATTATTGGAATACCCTTCAAGGGGAGGAGTAGGTGATGGCCACAACTTTCCCTCCGACACACAATGCATTTTCAATGCCTAACCGCCAAACCTTACAAAGTTGTGATGATTTGCTATGCGGTAGAAAAACCCAAGTGGCTGGAGCCAATCTGACAAATGGAAAAAAATTCTACCAGGTCCCTTGGGCAACCAAGGTACCAAGGTCCATAGCAAGGTCAGGTGCTGAGGCCAAGCCTAAAGGGAAGGTGGGAGGGTGATCTGAGGAAGCTGGGAACAAGGAGGAGGAGCTTGTAGGGCCTGCAGCTGTTTTAAATGGCTATACCATGCCCACCAGTATGCCGGATTGGCTGGCTGGAGTGCATGACACGGGCCCAGGACTCCAATGACGCAGGGGGCCAGCCACGCTCACAACACCTCCCCTCCAGGAAGAGGAGAAGCTTTAGCGAATAGGCCCCTTTGCTGCAAAGTCTCAGATGCCAATTCAAGATGATTTTATTCCAAGAGGCCTTTGCACAATGAATACTGTTTTGATGTTCTTCTTTTCTGGTGTTTTAAATTTTGTGCATGGGCTATTTTATTTTTTCCTCTTTGTAAGTTGCTTTGAGGCATGTGCGGAAAGTGGTGCATACACCATTCACTATACACACAGTGAATCAATAAATGACATCAATCCAAAAAGGGCTTTAAGAAAAAGCCTGTGAGGTTTGTGACAGCGGTTAGGGAAACTGAGGCAGGATCTGTAGGCTTTTGGCAGAGGTGAGCAGCAGGCAGCAGTATGGAGCAAGGAACAGGGCAGCAACACAGGGTCTGGGAAGGCTTGGCTCCATTTTTAAGATCACTGCTCTCCAGGAAGGAGGCAGGGCAGAAGTGGTTCACAAGGTGGGGTGGAGCCGCTAGGCTAGCTTCCCAGCAGGTGGATCACTACAATACTGGGAAAGTGAGGGGTGAAGTGGTGATGAAGTCAGCATGCTGAAAATACATTGGCAGCACTGCTGGGTTGACTCCACCACTGCTTTTGCCCCATGCTGACCTCCCTGCCACCTCCACCTCCCTGCTGGGAAGGAGCAGTGACCCACTTGCAGGAAGGGATACACTAGTAGCACTGCCCCACCTGGCAAGGCACTTCTGTGCAGAAGGGCTTCTTATAGAAGATTTGGGGTTGTTAAAGCCATAGTAATGGATGGCTTAGGATTTGGAAAGAACCCTGCTGAATGCCAGCTGAGGGGGCATGGAAAGGGTGTGTGTGTGTGTGTGTAAAATGAAACTGCCCACTAGGTGGTGAATATTGCGGAATTTGAGACTGGCAGTTTTTTGAGCTGCCTTGTGGAAATTATTATTTTCAACATAGTGCCACCCCATTTTAAGAAAGAGACTTGGCTTCTGAATGCTGCCCTCCAATTAAAATAATTGCTTATGAACTCTGTAAGGTTTGGGAGCAGAGAGGAGAGTGAGCTTCTGTTTAAGGCTATCTCATGGTGTAATCCTAACTTATAATTAGTGGGGGAAACAAGTTCAGGAGGAGAAGAGTGTGAGGGTGTATACAAAGACTAACAACAGAATGAAGCCACTGTGCTATGCTGTCCTGGTGCCAGACAGCTTCTCTGATGGGAATCATACTGTCACAGTGGCCTGGGTGGGCTACTTCAGAGTAACGACTCCACACGGCTCTGCATTTTATCTTTTTATTGGTGCTGCGTATTTACAGTGCTAAAGGCAGTACTATTTACAGAGACACATCTTATCCGCTTGAGTCAGAACCTCCGAATGGCGTTTGGCGCGTTTTTCTCCAACATAACAACTTGGGGAGACCCAGCCTCTTCCCCCTACGTTTTCTGCTCAATTCCGGAGTTGGGGGAATGGGTCTGCCCCCCTTGCTTCCCTCTTCCTGTCCCACCTGGGACGATGGCTCCGCTACCCTGCCTGAGCCTCGGACACCACTTCCTGCTTCCCCACTTGAGTCGGAACTCTCCCTGCTTTCCCCTGTGCTCGGGGATGGGCTGGAACTCAGGAGGGGAGGGACTTCGCGATATCCCCTGTCCCTCACATCCACCCCCCTCCCAAGCCCTCCTTCTCCCCTCCCGAGGGGCTCCAAGGGTGTCGGTGACGACTGAAAGCCTAAAAACTCTGTGCTGTCCGAGCCGGTTGGTGTGAACACCTCCCCCCAATCCCGTGAGCTCCCTCCTTCCGCCTGAGAGGACTGAAATCCCAAAAAGTCCGTGGCATCGGAGCTGGTGGGGGTAAAAATACGCTGCCAGTCCGCCCCTTCCTCTGACAGGGTGGACCTCGGAGACGCCCATACCTCTTCCTCCTGGTCCTCAAACTCCGCTTCCCATCTCCACGGTGAACTGCTCTCTGCCACCTGTTCCCCCTCTCCCTCTCCCTCCCTTTCCATGTGCCAGGGCTTGGGCCTGTGTGGGAAGAGGGCGTGGAATTCTTCTACCAAGAATTCCTCCTGTATCTGAGTGGCTGGGACCCATTCATTCTGGGACGGCGGGGCATCCTCCCATGCCATGAGGTACTCCAGGCCCCCCACCCCTCTCCGTGAATCAAGGATGGCCGTGGCTTCATTGAGTTGCTCCCTGCCTCCCCTCTCCCCCCCTCCCTCGGGGGTCTGTTCGCTGCCTCGGAGCCTGCTGCTTTCCCTGTACGGCGACAGCAGCGATCTATGAAAGACTGGGTGCACCCTCATGTCTTCTGGCAGTGCCAGCCTGAAGGCAACCGGGTTGACCTGTTGCGTGACCGTGAAGGGGCCCAACCTTCTGGGTGCCAGCTTTTTGCACCGCCCTCTTGTGGGAAGGCCCTCCGAGGACAACCAGACCTTGTCCCCCACCCTGATGACCTCCCCCGGCCGCCTGTGGCGATCTGACCCCTTCTTGTACGCTTCCTTGGCCCTCTCCAAGTGTTCTCTGAGCTGCTGGTGCACCGTCTCCAGTTCCTCTGCCCAATCCTCTGCCTGTGGGCCCTCCTCCTCCTCCTCCCTCTCCCTCTCTGGGAAAGATCTGAGGTCGCGCCCGTAGTTGGCCTTAAAGGGCGACACCCCTGTGGAGACGTGCACCGCATTGTTGTAAGCAAATTCTGCCAGTGGCAGGCGATCCACCCAGTCCGTTTGCCTCTGGCTGACGTAGCATCTCAGGTACTGCTGCAAAATGGTGTTGACCCTCTCCGCCTGTCCATTGGTCTGCGGGTGCCGGGCCGTCAACAAGCTGACCTCCACCTGCAGGAGGTTCATTATCCGCCGCCAGAACCTGGAAACAAATTGGCAACCTCAATCCGAAATAACCCTTAATCCATGCAGTCTGAATATGTGGTCAACAAACAGTTTGGCTGTCTCTTCTGCCGAGACTGCCCTGGCACACGGTATAAAATGGCACATTTTGGACATAAGGTCCACCACCACCAACACTGCGGTCTTGCCCCTGGACGAAGGCAGGTCTGAGATGAAGTCCATGGACACTACTTCCCATGGCCTGTGCGGTGTGGCTAATGGCTCCAGCAACCCTGCTGGTGCTGCTCTGACCACCTTTGCTTGCTGGCAGGTGTCACAGCCCCTTACATAGTCCTGAACATCCTCCCGCACCCCTGGCCACCAGAAGTGTCTCATGACTAGGTGAGTGGTTTTGTCCCTTCCAAAATGACCCGCCGTTGGGTTGTCGTGCATCTGCTTGAGGACCTTACCTCTGAGCTGGTTGGTGGGCAGGTACAGCGCTCCCCTGTAAAAAAGCAGTCCCCTCCTTTCCTCAAAGTCTTTTGCCTGCTCCCTCCCCCCTCGCAGATCTCTGAAGATGCGGGTGGCAAACTCATCTGCTGCCGTCAGTGCTGTGAGTTCTGCCTCGCTCACCACTGCTGCTCCGCAGGACCATGCCGACGGGGGAAACACGTGTCGGGGTGCTGGTGGTAACTCCTCCTCCATGTACTCTGGTTTGCGGGAGAGGGCATCCGCCCTGACATTCTGCTCCCCCGGTATGTAGTGGATGGAGAAGTTGAAGTGCGAGAAGAACTCTGCCCACCTTATCTGCCGCTGGTTGAGCACCCTGGCCGTTCTCCAGAACTCCAGGTTCTTGTGGTCCGTGCACACCTGAATGGGGTGCTTGGCGCCCACCAGGAAGTGTCTCCAGTGCTGGAACGCAGAATGGATCGCAAGAAGTTCCCGATCAAACACCGTGTAGTTGCGCTCTGGCTGTGTCAGCTTTCTGGAGAAAAAGGCACAGGGTCTCCACTCTCTGTTGGCATCCAATTGCAGTAAGATTGCGCCCACAGCTCTGTCAGAAGCGTCGGTCTCGACGCGTAGGGGCGCGTGCTGTACCACGTGGAACAGGTTCTGGTCTGAGGCGAACACCCTCTTGAGGTCCTCGAATGCTGCTTGCGCCTCCGGTGTCCACCTGAACTTCTGCTTGCCCCTCAGGCAATCCGTGATGGGAGCCGTAACACTCGAGAAGTTCTTGATGAACTTCCTGTAGAAGTTGGCGAAGCCTAGTAGGCGTTGTGCATCTTTGCGCGTCCTGGGGCTGTGCCAGTCCAGGAGGGCCTGAACCTTGTCCTTGTCCATCGCTAGCCCCTTGTCTGACAGCTTGTAGCCCAGGAAGTCCACCTCCTTGGTGTGAAACTTGCACTTCTCCAGCTTCACATACAGGTGGTGCTCCTTCAGGCGCTGCAACACCTCCCTGACATCCTTCACATGCTGCTCGGGGTCATTGGAGTAAATAAGGATGTCATCTAGGAAGACCAAGCAGTTCTTGAAGAGGAGGGACCCCAGGACGTGGTGCATGAAGGCCTGGAAGCATGCAGAGCCCCCTTGCAAACCGAAGGGCATCACCAGACATTCAAAAGAGCCCAGCGGCGTGAACATCGTGGTCTTCCACTCATCGCCTTCCCGGATCCTGATTAAGTTGTACGCCCCCCTCAGGTCGAGCTTGGTGAAAATCTTGCCCCTGCGTGCCGCTGTCAGCAGATCGTCCACTCTGGGCATTGGGAAAGCCACCGGTTCCGTCATGCTGTTGAGCCGTCTGAAATCCACCACCAGGCGGCGCTGTTGCGTGTCTTTCTTGTCCACCCAGAAGACCGGGCTGCCCCCTGCTGCCTTGCTTTCTCTGATGAACCCCCGCTTGAGGTTCTTGTCGATGAACGCCCGCAGATCCTCTAGTTCCTGATCTGACATGGAGTACAGCTTGGCTGGGGGTAGCGTTGCCCCAGGTATCAGGTTGATCTGGCAGTCAAAGGACCTGTGGGGAGGTAGGTGGTCGGATTCCGCTTCGCTGAAGACCTCCTGCAGGTCCCAGTACGGTTTGGGTATCGCCTCACCCCCCTTGACGTGCATGGTGGCCACCGTGGCTATCGGTGGCCCCTCCCCTGGTTGGTGCTGCATGCAATGTTCCAGACAAAAGTCCGATCCAAACGTGATGCATCTCTGGTGCCAACTGATGGAGGGGTCATGGCGCGCCAGCCAGCTCATGCCCAAGACGATGGGGGGGGGGTCTGAGATGGTGGTGACGTTGAATGCCAGTGTCTCTGAGTGCCTTCCCACTGTCATTCTCATGGGGGGGGTCTGGTGGGTGATGGCCCCTCCCAGCAACTCCCTGCCGTCAATGGTGGAGACGTGCAGGGGAAAATCCAGCTGCAGAAGTTGGATCTGGTGCGCTTCTGCAAATTCCCTCGAAAAAAAGTTCGCTGACGCTCCCGAATCTATCAGACCCAGGATGGTCAGGGGGTACCCATTTGGGAGTGTTAGAGTCACTTCTAGAACCACCCCTGCTCTGGGGGTGGGTGGGCTGGTGCTGCTTCTCGCTGTGTGGGTGGGTGGGTTGGGGCTGTTGTCTGCTGATTGCGCC
The DNA here is from genome assembly GCF_963506605.1 of Zootoca vivipara. Lineage (NCBI taxonomy): Eukaryota > Metazoa > Chordata > Lepidosauria > Squamata > Lacertidae > Zootoca > Zootoca vivipara. The sequence continues at coordinate 47,768,162 of NC_083294.1, read as the reverse complement.
TGGCTGCTGCCCCTTGTCTCCTGCAGCCAGGCTGTCTCGTTTCCCTGCTGTGGTGCTGCGTCAGTGGGGGAGGGCACAACCGTTCCCGCCCTTCCCTGCCATTCCCTGCGATGCGGGCAATTCTTGACGAGGTGACTGGAGGAGTGGCACAAAAAGCAGTTTCCTCCCCTCCCCTCCCTGCGTTTTTGTGGCGCCGGGGTTTGAAAAGCCCCCCCGCGCGCTCCTCCGATCTCCATCGGTTCCGGCTCTGGGCTTGGTCTGGGTGGGGCTTGGGGTGGGCCCTAGGGTGGGGTTTGGTGATGAGGTCTGTCCTGGGCGCGTGGGAACCAAGGTTTTATGGCACGCGCCGTTTGTTTGTCGTTCCATCTGGATTCCTGTCTCACCCCCACCGCTAGCGCTGCTTTGCTCAACTCATCCATAGTCCGCGGTTTCGGACCTCTTGCAAGCTCATCCTTAACGTCTGGGTGCAAGCCCAGATAGAAAGCTGATTTCACTGGATCACTGTGCAGATTCCACCCCAGTTTGTGCACCAGCATGGTGAATCTCGCCCAGTATTCTCTGACTGTCAATTTCCCTTGTGTCAAGTTATGAAGTTCCTCTTTTGTGGCTTCCATTTCACTGTCACGAGCGTACATTATTTTTAAAGCTTCTAGAAATAGTTTTACGTTCTTCATGCAATCATTTTTTTGCGCGATGAGCGGTCTGACCCATTCGCGGGCGGCCCCAGTCAAATGCTCTATAATAAAGGAGACTCTGTGCGCGTCATCTGGGAATTCCGCCTCATGCAATTCCAGTGCATAGTTTATCTCCGTCTCAAATCCCAGGTACTCTCTAGGATCGCCGCTAAACTTGGTGACTAGGGTCTGTCCCCTTCTCACTTGGACTAGCTGTTGTTGGGGCGCCCCCCCCACCTCTTGTGGCTCTTTCCTCATCCAGCTTTTTCTGTAGCTCCAACACCATTACCCTTAGCTGCTTCTCAGTCTCATCTTTCGTCCTCACCTGCTCCACCAGCTTGTTCAGCTCCTCCCGCGTTCCGCGTGCTTCCTCCTGAGTGGCATGCAATTGCTGCTGGGCCTGCGCTGTCAGGTTCCGTAGCTCCTGTTTCGCTGCTTCGGCCTCCAGCCTCCAACGCTCAGCCTCTTGCGCGCTCATCGCGGCAACTCCAAAGTAGCCAGAAAGATTCGGAGGTTGCTGTCACAGTGGCCTGGGTGGGCTACTTCAGAGTAACGACTCCACACGGCTCTGCATTTTATCTTTTTATTGGTGCTGCGTATTTACAGTGCTATTTACAGAGACACATCTTATCCGCTTGAGTCAGAACCTCCGAATGGCGTTTGGCGCGTTTTTCTCCAACATAACAACTTGGGGAGACCCAGCCTCTTCCCCCTACGTTTTCTGCTCAATTCCGGAGTTGGGGGAATGGGTCTGCCCCCCTTGCTTCCCTCTTCCTGTCCCACCTGGGACGATGGCTCCGCTACCCTGCCTGAGCCTCGGACACCACTTCCTGCTTCCCCACTTGAGTCGGAACTCTCCCTGCTTTCCCCTGCGCTCGGGGATGGGCTGGAACTCAGGAGGGGAGGGACTTCGCGATATCCCCTGTCCCTCACACATACCTTCAGACATCTGTCAGATTTGTGCTTGAGAAACTCAAATCGGCTTGCTTGGCTGTCACAGAGTGAAATGCTGAGCCCGTGGCAGCAACCGAATCTATGGAAAAGCACACACCTGTGTTCAGAAGATATTAAGTTTATGTTTGTTGGGAAGAGGGTAGGTGGAACATGCCCGTCATGTGCCCTCTAGGTGGAAAATGCAGGTACAGTATTTCAAAACAGCTCATCTCTTGAATGAGAGAGAAGGTCAAGGTTGCTGGAAGTTTCATTTTTTATTTTATTTATTCCTGTAGTATTTATAGCCCGCCTTACTTGCATCAGAAACACCAAGGCAGCATACATGTCATTCCCAGGCAGCTACCCAGACCTATTTAGCTTTAGCAAGGTGATGGTCTCATGTGCCTTCAGACCTTTAATGGTAAGGTCTGGTCCTAGGGTATTTTGCCATAAGAGCATCTTGCCACTACATTAACGCCTATAGAGAGATTCTGCTCTGGATTCCATCTGTTCTGGTGCAGGTGGGGGGAACCTTCGGTCCTCCAATGTTGTTTAACTATAACTCCCATCATCCTGGGCCGTAGGCCATGCTTGCTGTGGCTAATGGGAGTTGTAGTGCAGCAACATCTGGAGGGCCAAAGGTTTTCCCCACACCTGCTCTGGTGGGAGATGCCAGAAAAGCACATGCTCTGCATGCAGAACATTGTAAGGCTTGACCCCTGGGAGCTCTAGATACCAAATGAACCTTATCTGCCAGAGACTCTTAAGACGCCATGGCCAATCAGGGTGGACAATATTGGGCCAGCTGGTTAAATGGCCTGACCTGATACAACGCAGTCGGCACCTGAGGGCCCCGGTCCTGCCACTCACCACCTGGCCTAGGGCGGGGCCTGAGGCCTATAAGAACTGCTGCTGCTGCTACCAGTACCAGTCAGTAGGACTCCCCTGCTCAGCGCCTGAAGGCCCCAGTCCTGTCACTCATCACCTGGCCCAGGGCGGGGCCTGATGGGCTTTATAAAGAACTGTTGCCACCGCCGCTGCTGGGCAGAGAGGGCTCCATTTTGTTTTGTTTTTTGTTTAAATTCCTGTTATTTTTTTACCTAAACTGTATTAAGGCTGTATTCGAAGTTTTATATTTTGATTTATGTGGAAATTGTTTTCCATTTGGTTGTGTATTTTTTGATGTGGTTTATGTATTGTTTGTGACTTTTGTAATTGTGCTAATGCTGTATTGTTTTAATATTCAATTGGGAGCCGCCCAGAGCGGTTGGGGAGACTCAGCCAGATGGGCGGGATACAAATAAAAATTATTATTATTATTTCATGTGGCTATGTCCCATGTGGCAAGATCTTCAAAAGAAGCAGACCTTGATTGGGTCCTCCAGCCTATGCCATTTAATGTTGTGTACCCTTTGGATTGCAAAAGGCTGCTGACACTTTTCAGTACCTAATTTGAAAGGGCCTTGCAGACTTGCAGCAGTGTTTCTGCCTCGGTGGTGAATATAGCAGTTAACTTCAGCTGAAAGTGGGAGCAATATCTAGCCCATTTAGCACAACAGCCTTTGTTTGCAGTACAACATATATTTTGTCTTCAGCAACAGAACATTGTGTATTTTTATTTACTAATTTTGAGGAGCGCTATCCTGATTTCTTTCAAAATATATTTTGCCTATAGCCTGTTGTGACGGATTGGCCTGGTGGGCAAAAGAACTCCAGGGTGCAGAGAGTTAAACCCCAACCTCCTGGATAAATGACGCATTCCATTCCTGAGGGGCGGGACTGCCAGGAGTTTAAAAGGAATGGGAGGCAGTTAATTCGGGGGAGAGGGTTGTGGGAGCGAGGGAGAGTGTGGGTAGGCATAGGAGATCTTAAAGTGTTCTGAGGAGTTTAATTGAATTATATTATCTAGCCATTGTTAATTGAAACTAAGAATATGATCTAAGAGCCTGTACACATGAAACCATTACGCATTTAAAAGTCATCTAGTCTAAATAAAGCTTTCTTAAATGTTAGTGGATGTGCTTAGTTATTCCAGCTGGGTATCTAAACTCACAGAAGTGGTGGCTCAATAGAGGACAAAACTTACCTCGGGAATAGAGGCAACGGTTTGTGTCTTAGAGTTACACTGAGGAGGTTTAGGAGGATAACCTGGGGTGCTACAAAGTTGCCAGAGTGGAAAGGGCAAACTTTTGCAGTGGGGAATCAAACTGAGTGAGACCCTTTACTGTAGGCAGGGGGTTATTCCATCAAACAGCCTAGAGTTTCTCATGATACCAGGCCACGTAAGCTGGAAGACTCTCTTTACTAAGGAACCCAAGTAACAGGGGTTTATTTTAAGGCGGCAGGAGAAGTGGGGGGTGGTGGTTTCACCCCTGGATTCCTGTGGCGCATTTTTAGTGATAGAGAGGGAGAACCTTTTTGTTACATTTATTGGTGGCAGCGGTGGGATCTGAACCCGCAACCAAAGTCGAAGTTTGTGGGAGTTTTAAGACAATATTTTCCAGAGAGGAAAATGGCACATTTAAGAAAAGCAAGAGAGGCTAAAGGGGATGAGAGGACAGAAGGGGTTGAAGAGAGCCCAAATTCTGAAGTTCAGCTTATGAGACTAAAAATTGAGATGGTTAGAATTGAAAGTGAAAAGGAGATGGCTAGAATGGAAGCTGAGAGGGAGAAAGCTAGGATTGAAGCTGAGAGGGAGAGCGAAAGGGAAAAGTTAGCGGCTGAGGAGAGAATGCAGTCTGAGAAATTAAAATTGGAACAGGAGAGGTTGCAAATGGAAAAAGAGATGCAGCTGGGGAGGATGCGTTTGGAAGAGATTCAATTAAGAGGAGAGGTATCTCCAAATAGAGAAAATGTGGAGGTTACCTCAGCAAACCTCAAGAGATTCCCAAAATATGTAAATGGGGATGATGTCGAAAGCTTTCTATTCAGTTTCGAATGCATTTGTCAGGAATTAAAGATAGCTGAGATGGACTGGATCATGTATCTGAGGCCTCAAATATGTGGCATCTTGAGTGAAATATACTCAGACTTAAGGGATACTAAACTATCCAGTTATGAGATATTTAAGCAGCGGGTGAGAGTATGCTGTGGGCTAACCGCTGATCAAAGCCGAAAAGCCTTTAGAGAACTGAAAAGAGGTCCTAAAGAGACTTTTTTTCAGCTGGCAAGCAAGCTAGATCGTTTGCTGGACAGGTGGATTCAGGGGAGTGGGGTGACCAGCTTCCAGGAATTAAAACAGCTAATTTGTGTGGAGCAGTTTTATAAACACGTCCCTATGAATCTGCGCTGGTTTATTAAAGACAAAAGGCTGCAGAATGTCTCTGAAATGGCTTTAATATTAGATGAGATTGAAGGAGACTGTCCTGAAATGCTGGTCCCAAGGCAGTGGCCAAAGAACAGGCAGATGAAGCCTTATGAAAAAGGGGAGAAAGCAGACAGAGCTCCTGACAAAGCAGACACTCCAGTAGTCAGAAAAATAGCTTGCTATTTTTGTGGATTAGAAGGTCACATAAGATCAAGATGCCCGCAATTAGCAAAAAAACAAAATGCCAACACGGCTACAAAGTCAGTAAAGTTGCTAACCCAAGCTGAGGTAAAAAAATCACCTCAGGAAAGTAACCCAGAATCAACTGTCAGTGCCTCAGAGACTGTGGCTAACATAAGGCAGGTCTGGAGAGCTGATCAGGGGATTAATAAAGACTTTATGGAGCCAGTGATTTTAAATGATCAAGAATTTTTGGGTTTACGTGACACAGGCGCAGAAGTGAGTCTTGTTAGATCACACTGTGTGACACAGGATCAGTACCTTAAAGACCAAACTTTTAGTCTGAAGGGAATATGGGGTCCTGAGTTCGAGGTTCCGGTAGCAGAAGTGGATATTGTTTATAATGGCGTGAGGAGAAAGTGGAAAGTGGGCGTCTGGGATAACATCGATACACCAATTCTTATAGGCAATGACGTAGCCAGGCCTGAATTTAAGGTTCAAGTTATCACTAGAGCCCAAACCTCAGCAAAAGGGAATCAATTAACTGCCATACCGGAAGGCCAAGCCGATCCTGAGGGGAACGGAATGTTGGGGAGAATGTCAGTTGTAACCACCATAACTGCCAACAGGGCCCAGTCACTAGCAGAACAAAGGGAGGATGAAACTCTAAAGGGACTGTGCGAAGAAGCTAAAGGGCAGTACGGCACAGTGGTGTCAGTAGAAAGGCCCAAGGTTTTTGTATAAAGGAGGAACCATTAATTAGTAAATCTGAGAGAGGCAAAACTGCAGCTGAGTGGGAAAGCAAAGAGCAATCGGTGTTGCCAAAGAAGATCAGTCTGCAAGTGCCGCAATTGGCACATGATGCCCCCACAACAGCGCATTTTGAAATAAGCCAAAAGAGGGAGAGAGTCCAAAACCAAATTTACTGGACTGCTATAAACAAAGACACCAGAGGTTCTAAAAGTGAGAACAGTTTTATGTTAGACCTCGTGGACAGAGCCCTAGGATTACCAGAGGGGATTCCTCTGAGAGAAAACATAAATAAGACTGTGTTAAAAGCCAGTGGAAATGATAGAACAAGACAGAGCTTACCTAAGGAGCTCATAACCAACTTGGGTATGAAGGAGGTGTTGCCACTTGGCGGAGTTAGCTGTGTAGAGACTGCAAATAACTTTCTGCAAGCCAAAGAACTTGGTAAAAAGAAAGAGGGAACAGCAGCCTCGTCTGTAACACCTTATCCTAACCACCAACAGTACAGTGTGGATGAGCGTTGCCAACCATTTGGGTTGAGTTTCGACTTAATTAGTCAGGAAAGCAAATACAGCCCTTCTGAGCTGGTAGATGGACAGCAAACCAGTGCACTGTTACATCTATTACTGTCTGAAAGGAAGGAGGAAGAGAGCGTGGCACATCCAGTGATTATATCTAGCATACTGGAGCTGCTTTGTTATGTGCCAGAGACTAAAAGGCAAGCTGTTAGCAGAGTGATCTTTTTAAGGCAGCAATGTATTTAAAGGTTGCTTGAATGTAGAAAAGGTCTAGTGTATAGTTTTTAGGAAATACCCCAAATTTTAATGGAAAGAAAGGTTTAACCTTGCTATATATGTACATAGGTAGGTATTATTGGGAAAATGCATTCTATTTCTTTTGAAATGTTAAAGTGTATAGTGCGTATGTAAGTGTGTATATCTGGATACAGGTAGGTAGCCGTGTTGGTCTGAGTCGAAGCAAAACAAAAAAATTCCTTCAGTAGCACCTTAAAGACCAACTAAGTTTATATTTTGGTATGAGCTTTCGTGTGCATGCACACTTCTTCAGATACACCTGTTGTATCTGTAGAAGTGTGCATGCACACGAAAGCTCATACCAAAATATAAACTTAGTTGGTCTTTAAGGTGCTACTGAAGGAATTTTTTTGTATATCTGGAGTCTAGATTGACTGCAGGTATAGGTGTAAGTTTAGTAGGGGAATTGAGAGTTGCAACACAGGTTTGTGTAAACAGCGCACCTGGGGGGGGGGAGGTAAGCCATGGAATTCCCGACAATATCTCCCTGCTTCGGCATTACTCTGATATTTTGGAGTATGCCTGTGCAAGGGTTTTCGGGGAAGGGGAGAAAATGTGGTTTCACCCCTGGATTCCTGTGGCGCATTTTTAGTAATAGAGAGGGAGGACCTTTTCGTTACACCTGTGCTAGAAATAAACAGTAAATTGCAAGAACTTGGGCCAGGAGGAAGATGAATTTAAAATAAGTCTTCAAAAGGTTTTATTTATATAATATCATACTGGGATTGATATCATACTGGGATTGATTCCTATTTGAATTCATCATTATATAAATAAAACCTTTTGAAGACTTATTTGAAATTCATCTACCTCCTGGCCCGAGTTCTTGCAATTTACTGTTTATAGCCTGCACTAGGCTTGCTGATTAAAAATAAAAATAAAAACCTTGCCTGAGCATCACTTCCAGATTTGCTCCAGGTTTTTGATGCAACACCAGAAGGACCTTGATCTTTGCCTGCTGTGACAGCTAGACAATTAGCGTATAAATGCTGCCTCTTATGTTTATAAATCTGTAGTACCTGGAGCATGGAGGAAGAATCATAGTATTTAAAAAGCACTGCAGGAATATTATACAAAAGTGTGTGTGAGTGAGAGAGGGAGGGAGCATAAGGCAATGAGCAGAAGGTGGATGAGAAGATTTGCCCATAGGCGGAAAAGTAGAAAAGGCAGCTTTCAAAATGAGCAGCTGCCTGGGGCAACATGAGGCTCTAACCTGGCCCAAAGAAACCCATAATTAAATCTTAGAAAAAATATACGAATGAACAAATAATTAAATATTGGAATTAAATTCCCCTCCATGGGGCCTGAGTTCATGCGTGGACTGCAACTGGCATAAGATCTCTCGATTATGAGCTAAAAAAAAGGCTGCATGGCTTCTCTGACAAGGTTTCCTGCTTTTTTTGTGTCATGGTTTTAGTTGGGTTTGGGAATTTGTTTAATTTTGGTATCTTTGTAATTTTTACTGTTCTTGGTTTTATTGTTTTATTGTGTTTTTGTGTTTTTCTTCTGTTTTTTGCTGCTTTTTAATAGAGGTTTTATTTTGTTTTTAAGGGGAAGGGTCTGGGCTGCCCGGGAGGGGGTCCCAGCCAGCAAAATGGCTGGGGCAGATTCCACAGGGGGGGGGGATGCACTGGGACAACAGATCTCAGTGGTCACGGGTAGGAGGAGGAGTTACGCTAAGACCAGACCATGTCATTACCAAGGAGGCAATGTTTAGTCGTTGTCTGAGGACTATCCCTGCCTCCGGGTCTGGTCCTGACCAGACAGATACTGGAATCGGCAAGGGATACCCACATGATCTGAAGATGCTGCTGTGCAATGCCAGGTCAATGATGAATAAGACCACTGCCATCCACGACCTGATTGTGGATGGAGGATTTGACCTGGCATGTATGACAGAGACCTGGTTGGATGAAGCAGATGGGCCTGTCCTTGCTGCTGCTTGTCCACCAGGTTTCTCTTACGCACAGCAACCCAGGCCATCTGGGCAGGGAGGGGGGGGTTGCAGTGTTTTTAGGAAGTCATTAGTTTGCACCAGGTGTCCTATTGGTAAGACCGAGTTTTCTGAGTGCATGTTCTGGAAGTTGGGCAATAGGGGCAGTACAGGATTCCTTTTGGTGTACCGACCTCCCTGCTACACCAAGGATTCCCTGCCCGAGCTGCTTCAGGTCGTGTCGGATGTGCTCCTGGAGACACCTAGCTTGGTTGTCTTAGGGGATTTTAACATCCATGCCGACACGACCTTACAAGGAGCCGCTCGGGACTTCGTGGAAAGCATGGCCTCCACGGGGCTGTCCCTGAATAGGTCTGGCTCAACTCATAGCCGCGGACATGCCTTGGACCTGGATGCTGGTGACCTGACATTAAGTAAAATGAAACAAAAGAAGTGCCATGGTCAGATCACTTTCTGGTGCAACTGGACTTCTCCAGAACCCTTCCCCTCTGCAGGGAGGTGGGACCTATTCGGATGGTCTGCCCCCGCTACTTAATGGATCCAATTGGCTTCCAGAGAGTGGTAGGGGATGTTTTATCCCATGTTGATGGCCTTTCAGCCAATTCCCTGGTGGCCCGCTGGAATGTGGAGTTAACCAGGGCTATTGACTGTCTGGCTCTGAAGCACCCTCTCTGATTGCATGGAGCCCAGACAGCCCCGTGGTTTTCCCCAGAGCTGAGGGCGATGAAACAGTCGCTGAGATGGCTAGAGCACCGGTGGCGGAAAACTCATTCTGAATCAGGCTAGAGCTCAACTCCGAGCCTACCAAGTCGCAATGGCGACGGCAAAGAGGACCTTCTTCACCGTTTCTATCACATCTGCAGAAAACAGCAGCAGGAGACTGTTCCAGGTGGTTCGCAATCTATACGAACCACCTTCGTCATCGAGGCCTGGTAGGGACCCCAATATCTCCTGCAATGCTTTTGCATAGTTTTTTTGCAGATAAAGTCGCTCAGATTCGGAGGGAGATAGACTCCACCGTGGGAGCAGGGCTGGGGCGGGAGAGTGCTGGAGCCCTGTCTAGTCATGTTTCATGGGATCAATTTCAATCTGTTACCTCCAAGGATGTGGACAGGCTGCTTGGACGAGTGAAACCAACCACCTGTTTCCTTGACCCTTGCCCATCCTGGTTAATAAAAGTGAGCCGGGAAGGGCTGGGCAATGGGCTCTGCGGGGTGGTAAATGCTTCCCTCTATGAGGGAGTATTCCCAGACCCGCTGAAAGAGGCGGTCATTAAACCACTTCTTTAAAAAAAAATCTTTAGACCCGGCCTATATGGCCAACTATCGCCCAGTCTCAAATCTACCATTCTTGGGCAAGGTGATTGAGCGAGTGGTTGCTGAACAACTCCAAGCACGCCTGGAGGATGCGGACCATTTGGATCCCTTCCAATTGGGATTCAGGCCTCATCATGGGACTGAACCTGCCTTAGTTGCGCTGGTTGATGATTTCCGACAGGTTAGGGACAAAGGTGAGAGCAGTTTTCTAGTTCTGCTGGATCTCTCAGCGGCCTTTGATACAATCGACCATAACATCCTTCTGGACCGTCTAGAGGGGTTGGAAGCTGGGGGGACAGTCATACAGTGGTTCCGCTCCTTCCTCCTGGGCCATGTCAGAAAGTGGTGTTGGGGGATGAGTGTTCAGAACCCTGGGCTCTCATTTGTGGGGTGCCTCAGGGTTCCGTCCTCTCCCCCATGCTTTTTAACATCTATATGAAGCCGCTGGGAGAGATCATCAGAGGGTTTGGGCTGGGTGTTCATCAGTATGCGGATGACACCCAACTCTATCTCTCTTTTAAATCAGAACCAGTGAAGGCAGTGAAGGTCCTGTGTGAGTGCCTGGAGGCAGTTGGAGGATGGATGGCGCCTAACAGATTGAGATTGAATCCTGACAAGACAGAAGTACTGTTTTTCGGGGACAGGGGGCGGGCATGGGGGACTCCCTGGTCCTGAATGGGATAACTCTGCCCTTGAAGGACCAGGTGCACAGCCTGGGAGTCATTTTGGACTCACAGCTGTCCATGGAGGCACAGGTCAATTCTGTGTCCAGGGCGGCTGTCTACCAGCTCCATCTGGTACACAGGCTGAGACCCTACCTGCCCGCAGACTGTCTCACCAGAGTGATGCATGCTCTAATTATCTCCCGCTTGGACTACTGCAATGCACTCTACGTGGGGCTACCTTTGAAGGTGACCTGGAAACTGCAATTAATCCAGAATGCAGCTAGACTGGTGACTGGGAGCGGCTGCCGAGACCACATAACACCGGTCCTAAGAGACCTACACTGGCTCCCAGTATGTTTCTGAGCACAATTCAAAGTGTTGGTGCTGACCTTTAAAGCCCTAAACGGCCTCGGTCCTGTATACCTGAAGGAGTGTCTCCACCCCCATTGTTCAGCCCGGACACTGAGATCCAGCACCGAGGGCCTTCTGGCGGTTCCCTCACTGCGAGAAGCAAAGCTACAGGGAACCAGGCAGAGGGCCTTCTTGGTAGTGGCGCCCGCCCTGTGGAATGCCCTCCCATCGGAGGTCAAGGAGATAAACAACTACCTGACACTTAGAAAACACCTAAAGGCAGCCCTGTTTAGGGAAGTTTTTAATCTGTGATATTTTAATGTATTTTGGTATTTGTTGGAAGCCACCCAGAGTGGCGGGGAAAACCCAACCAGATGAGCGGGGTATAAATAATTATAAATAATAATAATAATGGTTAAAATCATTATGATTTGTTTGATAATTATAGCCTCTTTGGAATGCAGTGGTTCAACCAATGAAGTGGCTTGAGAGTTAATGTGATTGTGACTGTGGCTGATAATGAATTCTTCTGAAAACATGCTTCTAGTGGAAACACCTGCTGTGGGGTTGTTCATCCAGTTGTCTTTTAGGCATCACCCTTGTAGTCACATGCTTCTCTGTACAGATAGGCCATAACTCAATGCTAGAGTATCTGCATTCCATGCCGAAGGTCTCTGGTTTAATAGGAACCCAAGAAGCTCATAGAATCATAAGATCATAGAACGGTAGAGTTGGAAGGGACCCTGAGGATCATTGAGTACAAGCCGCAGCAATGCAGGAATAGGCAGCTGTCCCATGAAGGGACCAAACCTGTGACCTTAATGCTATCAACACCATGCTCTAATCAACTGAGCTTTCCACAAGTGCCTTATGTTGAATCAGGCCAATGTCCCACAGGGCTCAATATCATCTCTAGGATTTCAGGCTCTGCTCAACCAGTTGAAGAGGACTGAATCTGGGGCCTTCTGCATGGAAAGCAGATGTTCCACCACTGAAGTATGGTCCTTCCTTGATTTCTGAAACCCTGGAGAGTTGAAGCCAGTCAGTGTAGATGATTCTGAGCTAGAAGGTCTGACTCGGTAGAAGGCTGCCAGGGGACCCAGCTGTTTTCCCTGTGGCTTTTATGTGGTTAGTTCCACTTGTTTCACTGCTTTGAGTAGTCAAGCCAGAACTTTAGTGTGAACTAAAGCAAATTCAGCTTAAAGCACAGGAAGAGCCTGCTGGAGGCATGCTGTTCTCACAGTGGCCAGCCAGATGTCTGTGAGAAACCCACAAGCAGGATCTGAACACGAGAACACTCTCACCTCCAGCTCATCTAATTGAACACCTTGTTCTCAGAGGCCAATCAGATGCCTGTGGGAAACCAGCAAGCAGGGTTCAAGCACACTTGTGCTCAAGAGTTGGTGGCCATCACTGCTTCTTGTAGGAGGGAGTTCCATAGTTTAACTACACACTGCATGAAGAAGTACTTCATTTATCTGTCCTGAAACTTCCAGCATTCAATCTCATTGGATGCCCATGAGTTCCAGTATTACGAGGGAGGATAACATTTCTCTTTCCACTTTCTCCATGAAATGCATAATATTACAAACTTCGGTCATGCCATCTCTTGCTTGTCTTATCTCTAAACTAAAAAGTCCCCAAGGGCAACCTTTTAGTTTAAGCGTGTTCTTTCCCCACTTATTAAGATCTGATAATTTATTCCTTGTTTCATCTACCAGAGACTTCTTTTTTGCCCCAGCATCTTTCTTCAAAAATTGCCCCCTCCACAACAGACTCCAAATTATATAGACATCATAATTAATTGACTGCAAGGGTACAGCGTAATTGCATTGCTCCCCTTCTTCCTATGCAACAGCTGTTGTGTGCTCCATGCTAAAAAATCCCGAGGACTTAATCATTGGTACATCAGAACTACAGCAATGGAGAATTGCCTACTACAGGTTAATTAAATGTAATTGGAGCTGCTCCAAAATAGAGAGTAACTGACTCAACAGAGTGGGAAGGAAAGGCAGTTCTACTCTGTTTTTTAGCTTGACATATAAACTCACAAACTTTGCATAAGGAGAGCTCAATCAGATCAGTTCAGATCAAAGGCCCATCTATTCTAGCATCTTCCTTACACCAGTGGTGAAATGTCTCCTAGAAGCTTAGAAGCTAAAAAGGAACACCATGATGAACACCCAAGGTAGTCCAGCATCTTGTTCTCACCACGGCCAACCATAGTTTTAACTATGCGCTGGGTGAAGAAGTCCTTTTCAAAAATCTGTCCTGAATCTTTGAGCATTTAGCTTCACTGGAAGCCCACAAGTTCTACTGTTATGAGAGAGGGAGATTTTTTTCTTTCTCCACTCCCTCCACATGCCATGCATGATTTTAAACACTTTTCAGCCGGCCAGGGGAAAGAAGGGGCACCGCTCCTTCTGGCACCCAAATTGAGGCACGCACCCAAACGCAGGGCAAAGGGGCTGCGTTTCGGGGTGCCCAGGTTTTTATGCTGGCCCCGAAGCCGACAGGCGCCATTGCCGGGTTCTGAGAGTGACTAGGAGGTCATGTTTTCTGCTATCTCTGCACTGTAAATAGTATGCACAACCAAACCTTTAAAGACACAACGGACTGGAGTGTCTTTACTCAGGAGTAACCACAACAACTCCCTGACAATTATGAATTAACATCTAGATTTAAACAAGATAAAAAGAATGGATTCAACAAAATATATCTAAATTGCAGAGTGAATTAATACAACCCAAGGAAAAAAAAATCTCTAGAATGTATAAATTATTGCTAGACATCTCTAGAATGTATAAATTATTGCTAGAAGGGGAGCTGAAAGACAAAACTACCAAAGATGTGATGATCAAATGGGCAAGGGATATTGGTCATGTAATTGAGTTTGAGAGATGGGAGAGGTTATGGAATAGAGATATGCAATTCACAGCCTGCTCAGCAGTTAAAGAGAACATGCTGAAGATGTTTTACAGATGGTGCATCACTCCTGAAAAGCTGTCAAAAATATATAAAAATCAATCTAATTTGTGCTGGAAATGCAAAAAGGAGGTGGGTACATTCCATCATCTATGGTGGGGGTGTAAAATCATAAAAGGATTCTGGAATGAGATAGGAGTTAAAGAAGTTATTCAAAGTTACATTTCAAAAAAAATCAGAGTCCTTTTTATTAGGCCTAATCTTGGAAGAAATCCCCCCAAATAATATAAAGGTATTCCTATATGCGACAGCTGCAGCTAGATTATTAATTGCCAAAAATTGGAAAGGGGAGAAAATCCCAACAATATCAGAATGGAGAAGCAAATTGTGCGAATTGGTAGGTATGGCAAAATTAACCGCAAATATCAGAGGCCAATCAAATCAAGAGATAATAAAGGAATGGGAGGGTTTAAAGGATTACATGATGATATATTGCTCCGAAATTGATATTTTAGTGGATATGGCATAAAAGTGCAGGGGAAAATAAGAAGAAAAAAGAAACATTATAAGGTTATGAGAAATAGTAACATAGCTGAAGAAAAGGAAAGTAGAATAATGAGTTAATGAAATCACATGTGGGAGAGGGGGAGGGGGGAGGAAAAAGATTAGGGATGGGTTCGATAGATCTAATCTATGCAATTTATGAAATGGATTTGGAGATTGTGTTTGGTTTTATTTTATATTTGTGTAAGAATTTTGAAATTAAATAAAGTTTATAAAAAAGAACATGGGGGCTTCGTAAAACTATCTCAGGGGTAGGGACAGGGGCTCCCATCAGGAGTATTCCTGAACCTTGGGCTGCTCCCCACATCTCCTGCTGCTTCCACTAAAAACAAACAAAAAAACCCACACATTTAAAAACTTTGCTTACAGGGTGGTTGAGCACGCTGCAATGTCCAGCACCAGTGTGACCAACCATCTCAGTTTGTCTAGATTGAAGCACCCTATATATTTGTGCAATTGTTTGCCTTTAGCCTGTGTCCTGAAATCCTATTACCGGTAGTACCTAGCAGTGCTCCTCATTAAACTCTAATAAAGCACCACCAATACTACTACTCTCCCCACCTCCAAGTCATTTCCCATAATTTTGTTTTTCTTTAAAAAAAAATGGCTGTGTGTTCCTCATCTCCAGAGCTAGAGCATACATTATCTACACACATATAAAAAAATGCTGTGAAAATCCTTAAAAAAATAATGTTCTGAAATATATTAAAATCAGGTGAAAGATTTATACGATCTGAAGAGAAACCAGAGTATGTTCTGAAATATATATTGAATTTGCCATAAGCTCACCATCACCATCTGGTGTCACATTTGTATAATGGATTTAAAACACACTTAAAATGTTATCTTTCAGCTGTATACTGTAGTTGAGTCCTTGGAGTCCAATGACATCTGGAGAGTCACAGACTCCAGCTGCTGAACTACTCTTGGCTCAAATTCAGCAGCAGTTTTTGTTTACATGTGCACATCAATATGTGCATGCTCAAATACACAGTGTTGTTTTCTTTTCTCTTATTTTAGAAACCCACCCTCCCCTATAAAAGTTAGTTTTCCCAAGGAAGACTGGCTATCTGTGGACTATCAGGAAGAGTAGAAGGATCATATGCAGCAGCATTCAAGCCTATTAATTAAGTCTGTCACAGGATGAGAACATAAAGCTGTCCCCAGGCCACCCTAGTAATTAGGAGATCTATCTCGTGTACCTCGCCTAAAACTGCCACAACACATGCATGCAATTATATTTAAGTATTGCAACTTTGGTGCTGCTAAACATAAAACCCAGTCTGGAGATCCCAGCAATATATTTAATCAGAGTGAGGGGCTTCCAGTTCACTGGAAAAGAAGCACAGGATGGCCCTCTGGGGAATCCCGAGCTGTGTGGGGCATTTAGAGATCGTGCAAAGCCTCTGCGGATCTTGATAACCTCAGGGGGGGTTACCCTGAGGGTCATGGCACCCAGCGGTGCCCAGTGTGCTCTCCTGCTCTTTGGTTTTTGTCTGTAAAGCCAAGGACAGGGTCAAGCTGCGGGCACGAATGGGGGAAGACCCACTAGCCCTGCGCAGCGCAGTCTCTGGCTTCTGATGAAAGCAGCGAGCTTCCAAAAAGAAAGAATTTGATCCTAAATTTGGATTATTATTTTTAAGATTTGGAACTTAGAACGAACGAATTCAGTAAGCTGAGGGGCAAAAAGAGGGAGTCTGTCCTGGCAGTGGGGAGAAAGATGGTGCAGGATTGAAATCACAGGAGTGGAGTGGCAGAAAGTGAAAGGGCCTGCTGAGTGAGTCATGCAGAAAAGACCTCTGATACTTTGTACAAAGTAGCAAGGCAAATAACTTTGTGGGAGGAATAAGGTTGACAGAAAGAGTTTTAAAGGATACTTTGTACTCTCGCTGGGGTGGGGGTGGGGGATCTGACAGTTTGAGTGGAGAACTTTAGATGTTCGAAGTTCCAGCCCTGAGGGGGATCTCTGCCGACAACGCAGTTAAAAATAAGACAAAGTTGAGAAAGGTAAAGAGAAGGGGGGTGTTTGAAGTAGAAATAGTCTAGCCCGCATTTTAGCAGCTTCTTTACAAGAATATCATGGGGCACCTTGTCAAAGGCCTTGCTGAAATCAAGATAGGCTATATCCACAGCGTTCCCTTCATCTACCAGGCTTGTAATTCTGTCAAAAAATGAGATGAGATTAGTCTGACATGACTTATTTTTCAGAAACCCATGCTGACTTTCAGTGATCACAGCGTTCCTTTGTAGGTGCTCACAGACCGTTTGCTTAATGATCTGCTCTAGAATCTTTCCTGGTATTGATGTCAGGCTGACTGGGCGGTAATTGTTTGGGTCCTCTATTTCCCCCCTTTTTAAAATAGGGACAACATTTGCCCTACTCCAGTCTGCTGGGACTTCGCCTGTTCTCCAGGAATTCTCAAAGATTATTGCCAGTGGTTCTGAAAACACCTCTGCCAGTTCTTTTAATACTCTTTGGATGTAGTCACCTGGCCCTGGAAACTTGAATACATCTAAATTAGCCAAGTATTCTTGTATTACCTGCTTACTTATTCTGGGCTGTGTTTCCCCTGCTGAATCATTTGCTCCATATTCTTCAGGTCAGGCACTGTTTTCTTTTTTGGAGAAGACTGAGGCAAAGAAGGCATTGAGAAGTTCTGCCCTTTCTCTGTCCCCTGTTCGCATTTCACCATCTTCTCCTCTAAGTGACCCCACTGTTTCCTTGTTCTTCCTTTTGCTATGGACATACCAATAAAAGCCCTTTTTGTTGCTTTTAACCTCTCTAGCAATCCTGAGTTCATTCTGTGCTTTAGCTTGTGGGATGGAACACTGGGGCAGACAAGTCACAACAGTTCCTAGAGTGTCCACTAACAGGAACTCACCTGGAGGGACACCTGACTACAGGTCAGTTCCTGTTCCCTCAGACATGCAAATGAGTTGGATTAGACAAAAGCCCTAGCCTGCAATCACTCGCTCTCTCTTAGCTACTTCCTCCCTCGATGAGGACACATCTCCAGAGAATCTCTAGTTAGCATGGTTCTCACTCTAGGCCTGCAGCCAAGAGTGAGACCAAATGGAGTCTTACTTTACTAAGTAGTCTCTAGATGTATATATACTTGTAACTTTTCTAAGCAAGCCTGCCTTTCTGAGATTATGCTGTAACTCAGGATGAAACTGTAAGTAAACTCTATCTTATTTTATAAACACTGTGTTGTGTATTTCTTTTAAGAGGGACAAAGGGGACCTTTGCCAGGAAGTGTAATATTGAACTATAAAGTGTAATATTGTTATAGAGATTCTAGCGAATCTAACGCACATGCTTTGCTGCGCACAAAAGGGGAATGTCACTCTGCTGATATTGGAAGCTTGCTAACACAAGCTTGGATAGGATCTATCTAATAATATATCCTAATCCACATCCCTAACATTCCCATAAAGGGTTATTACGGCCCAGGACTGCGTATTTTTGTGTATTTTTGAAGGATTGCTTTGGATTGTGATTTTGAACTGAGTAGGATTTTTTCAGTTAGAACTTCCTGGTGAGCACATGGTCTATTGTTCTCCAGTGTGCCTAGGGGATTAGCTACCCCTCCCCTCCCTCAGAGTTTACAGCACTGAGAACTCAGAGGCAGTGAAGATTATTTTGCATTTTGAGATATTTTTAGAGATTTTGATTTTGGAATTTTTGGCAAATTTTTGAATTTTGAGAAATTTTTAGAATTTTGAGATTCCAAGATGGCTTTTGCAGATTTTGATAGTGGAGTTAAGCCAGGATTCATGGCTCTAGATGATGACAATTATGTATTTTGGAAACAACGCCTGATAGCATTTTTAGATGCAAGGAATGTTTTGGATGCCATTGAAAAACCTATGCCTACTGGCACAACAGCAGAGGATTTAGCCAAGATAGCAAATTGGAAACGCATGAACAGCGAGGCCAGATACATAATTTTGAGTGGACTTCGCAACAGGCATCTAACATCAGTTAATAGCAAAGATGATGCAGCTAAAATCTTAAAAGATATTGAGCGCAGGTATGGAGCATCTACTAAGAACTCCTACAGGAATTTGATGAGCAAATTAACTGCGCTGAGGATGAATTCAAGAGAAGAATTCACTGACCATATCAGCAAATTTAGTGAAATTGTTCAGAGGATTGATCTTACTACTAAAGCCCTTGATGAAGAAACAAAGGTTTCATTTTTGATAACATCTCTAGGACCAAGCTTCAGTTCATTCAAGAGTTGCATGGATCACAAAAGGGACCTGACTTTTGAAGAACTGATTGATCATTTGAGAGAGGAATGCAGAGATTACCTTGATTCTTCAGAAAGGAATACAGGGAGAAAGGACACTAATTATGCTTCCAAGCATTTCCAAAGGTCCAGACAAACGCCAAAGGAAATAATTTGCTTTAACTGCAATTTAAAAGGGCACATGGCGAAGGAATGCCGGGCACCTAGGAATAAATCCCGCCCCTTTCCACCAAAAGGCGAAAAGAAGGGGGGGCGTGGGCGTGCAATGATATTGCAAGAAAGAAATGTAGCTTTCCAGAGCTGTGAAGGAAAGCGCAATAAGTGGCTTCTGGACAGTGCAGCAAGCAGCCATTTCTGTTATAAAAGGGAATATTTCAATGAAATAGACAATAATAAACAGTCTGAGATTGAATTGCTGATGGAAATGTTATAAAGTCAATAGGTGCAGGATCTTTGAACTTGAATTTCAAAGTGAACAATGAGTCTTTTGATACTACAGTGAGTAATGTTAAGTATGCACCAAAGCTGAACTGTAATCTAATAAGTGTGTCTAGCTTGGACAAGAAAGGTTTTGAAATTATATTTAAAAATGGACAATGCAATGTGATAAAAGATGGTGAAGTGTTTATTCAAGCCAAACTAATCAATGATGTGTATGAGATTGATATTTCAGAGAATGAGTCTGCAAGGGTTGCACAACCCAGCAGAAAGGATCAACCAGATCTGGAACTCTGGCACAAAAGGCTTGGACACAGGGATACCAACCTTATCCTGAAAATGCAGAAGGAAAATCTGGTAAAAGGTCTACAGGTAAAGAATTGCAGTACACCAATGCCAAACTGTACAACTTGCATAACTGAAAAGGCAGTCAAGCCTTCCTTCCCACGTTGTACAGAGAAGAGAAGCACAAAAGTCATGGACACTGTTCATACTGACCTATGTGGTCCGCTGAATGTACCTTCCCTAGGAAACAATAAGTACATTCTGATATTTATAGATGACTTCTCAAGATATTGTGTTGGATATTTTCTAGAAGAAAAGAGTCAGACACCGGAATTGTTCAAACTGTACTTAAACATGGTGAAGAACAAATTCCAGAGAGCTCCTTCCACCTTAATTTCGGATAATGGTGGAGAGTTTTGCTCACGGCAGATGAAGGCCATCATGGCACAAGAAGGCATAGCACATGTAACTACAGTTGCTTACACGCCTCAACAGAACTCCATTGCTGAGAGAAAGTTTAGGTCTATTATGGAGATGACAAGGTGCATGTTAAAAGAAGCCAACTTGTCACAGAAGCTATGGGGTGAAGCGGCGAATACGGCGATTTATTTGCAAAACAGATTGCCTACAAAGGGTGCAGAACGCACACCATTTGAACTTTGGCACGGGAGAGTCCCAAGTCTGCAGCACATACGTGTGTTTGGAAGTGTCTGTTATTACCACGTGCCCAAAGAGCGCAGACACAAGCTTGACTCCAGAGCAAAAGCAGGTATCCTGGTTGGATATGCTCCTGGAGGAAAGGGATATAGAGTTCTAGATCCAAAGAGTGGCAGAGTAGACCCATACCATGTGGTTCATTTTGATGAACTAGGAAAGTTTGATACAAAGAACACTGTTATTGACTGTTCTAGAGAGTCACCAGATGAAGAGTTTATAAGTTTTCCTTTAGCACAAGGAACTAATATACCTTCTAGTGTCACAACACCCCCTACAGGCGACACCCCAGAAGACGCAGAGGTCCAGACCCCTGGCGGCACCAGAGACGAAGAGGAGGAGCTGTACGTGGACATGCCAGCGTTGGAGGAGGATGAGGACGCTGATGCGGTTGCACAACCAGAGGTCAGATGCTCATCCAGAACCAACAAGGGCGTTCCGCCACTACGACTGTCCTACTTTGCAGGGTCGGCGTCTCCACCAGAACCTTCCACTTGGGAAGAGGTAGAGCAGATGCCAGCCACCGAAGCCAGTCTCTGGAGGAAAGCCGCGCAGGAGGAGATTGACGCACTGCACAAGAACAAGACCTGGACACTCACAAAATTACCTGCTGGTAAGAAAGCAATTGGGAGCAAATGGGTGTTCAAGGTTAAAAGGGGTTCAGAAGGGGAGGTGCAACGTTACAAAGCAAGACTAGTGGCACAAGGTTTTTCACAGCAATATGGCCACGACTATGACCAAGTCTTTGCACCGACAGTAAGATACAGTAGCGTAAGATTACTTTTAAGCATCGCAGCATCTAAAGGGATGGAGGTGAAACACATCGATATAGCTACTGCGTTTTTGCATGGGGAAATTTCTGAAGAAATTTACATGAAGCAACCTAAAGGTTTTATAAAGCCAAATGAGGCACATTTGGTTTGCAAGCTTCAAAAGGGACTGTATGGTTTAAAACAAGCAGCCAGAGCCTGGAACTTGAAATTGCATGGAATGCTGGTGAAACTTGGGTACAAGCAAGGTGAAGCTGACAAGTGTTTGTACACTAAGCAGAGTAATGGACAATTTTCTTATATTCTTGCCTTCGTTGACGACCTTTTAATAGCAACGTCAAATGACAGGGATTATAAAAATGTAGTCCAGCACCTCAACAAGGAAGTGCAAGTGAAGGAATTAGGACCAGTTGAGTATTACCTTGGGATTCAAGTGGAAAGAGAACAGGATGGTTCATTTCTACTTAATCAGAAGCAAAAGATAATTGAACTGTTGGAGAGTATGCAATTGCAGGATGCAAAACCCGTCGACACCCCGATGGCTACAGACTTCTTAAAGAACCAAGAGGATTCGAAGCTGCTGCCAAACAACACAGAGTATCGTTCAGCAATTGGTAAACTTTTGTATTTAGTTACCACATGCAGACCTGATTTAGCCAATGCAGTAGGGATTCTCAGCAGGAAAGTGAGTAGTCCCACTGAGCATGATTGGGTTGGTGTAAAGAGGGTGGTTCGATATCTTAAGGGTACAATGGATTGTAAATTAAAGTTACCAGCTGTCAGTGACCCTAAGCTCATTGGGTACACTGATGCTGACTGGGCGGGTGATAATTCTGATTATAAATCCACAAGCGGGCATGTCTTTATGTATGGGGGCGGAGCTATTACATGGGGCAGTTATAAACAGAAATGTATAGCTTTATCGTCTACAGAATCGGAATATGTTGCGGCTACAGAAGCGTGCAGAGAGATTTCCTGGCTGGACCAACTCCTAACAGACTTTGGCGTCGAGAGAAAGGAACCTATAAGCCTGCTGGAGGACAACCAAAGCTGTCTAAAGCTGGCGCAGAATGAGAAGTTCCTAGCACGCTCAAAACACATTGGGGTCAGGTACCACTACGTTCGCCAGATGATACAAGATGGACTTGTCGAACTGTCGTACTGCTGCACATCGGAGATGACAGCAGACATCCTAACAAAACCCCTGCCAAGACAGAGTTTCCAGAACCTGCGTGTCAAGCTGGGACTCTTGGGTGGTTGAATAAAGTTGCTTATGTTTTGTTTTGTATGTAATGAATGTTGTGAATTGCCTGAGAAGGGGTTTGTGGGATGGAACACTGGGGCAGACAAGTCACAACAGTTCCTAGAGTGTCCACTAACAGGAACTCACCTGGAGGGACACCTGACTACAGGTCAGTTCCTGTTCCCTCAGACATGCAAATGAGTTGGATTAGACAAAAGCCCTAGCCTGCAATCACTCGCTCTCTCTTAGCTACTTCCTCCCTCGATGAGGACACATCTCCAGAGAATCTCTAGTTAGCATGGTTCTCACTCTAGGCCTGCAGCCAAGAGTGAGACCAAATGGAGTCTTACTTTACTAAGTAGTCTCTAGATGTATATATACTTGTAACTTTTCTAAGCAAGCCTGCCTTTCTGAGATTATGCTGTAACTCAGGATGAAACTGTAAGTAAACTCTATCTTATTTCATAAACACTGTGTTGTGTATTTCTTTTAAGAGGGACAAAGGGGACCTTTGCCAGGAAGTGTAATATTGAACTATAAAGTGTAATATTGTTATAGAGATTCTAGCGAATCTAACGCACATGCTTTGCTGCGCACAAAAGGGGAATGTCACTCTGCTGATATTGGAAGCTTGCTAACACAAGCTTGGATAGGATCTATCTAATAATATATCCTAATCCACATCCCTAACATTCCCATATAGCTTTTCTGACTTCTCCTTCTGAGTGAATTGAGTGAATTACCTTTCGGGCTGGGGCCTTCTGCAGTGAGAAAAGCTTGCACCAGCTTCCTAGTGTGTTTTGCATCAATGTCAACCTTCTAATGCAGACATAGGCAAACTCGGCCCTTCAGATTTTTGGGACTACAACTCCCATCACTCCTGACCACTAGTCCTGTTAGCTAGGGATGATGGGAGTTGTAGTCCCAAAACATCTGGAGGGCCGAGTTTGCCAATGCCTGTTCTAATGCTTAACACAGTCTGTATCTTTCTAGGAACATTGAAAGCTGTCTTATTCAGAGCCAAGTCCTTCTTCAATCTAACTCAATATTGTCCACACTGACTGGCAGTGGTTTCCCAGGGTTTCAGGGCAGGGGTCTTTCCCAGCCCTACCTGGAGATGCCCAGGATCGAATCTGGGACCTTTTGCATGCAAGGAGGATGCTCCACCACTGAGCAATGGTCCTTTGCCTACATTCATTTCCATGGTCTTCACCCTGGTTATTATTCCTCCTGCTCTGCTCTACATCCATCAAGTTATCTCCTCTGCCTGAAGGAGCAGCCTAATAACACAAGAAGAGCCCAAATGGATCATGGGAGGATAAGGCTGTCAGTGGCGACTAACCCTGATTTCTACATTCTCCCATAACTGTTGTAGGCAGTATGCTTTTGAACACCAGTTGCTGGAAACCACATGAGGGGGAAAGTGCTCTTGCACTCAGGTCTTGTGTGCAGTCAATGCTGCTTTATGGAAATAGTGAGTCATGGGCAACTTACACCTGCCAGGATTGGCGCCTCAATGCCTTCCATATGTGCTCCATATCAGCTGCCTTGCTGGACATCTTCAGGAAAAGAAAATGCCGAGGAGTAAAGCCTACACATATCTGTAGTGGAGTCCCTAAGATGGTTGGATGGTGTCTTTAAAAAAAATTTTTTTTTTATTGAAACTTTATTTACAACATAGTCCACAACAGCTCATACATACAAACAAACCCACCACCACTGACAATTTAATTATCAAAATTAAACTCCTATCCCCTTACACAAAGAAAACATAACATAAAAATAAAAGACTTCCTTTATCCTGTAAATGGCCTCCTTATTTACTTCTTGTATACGGTTTCTTTTATATGTGATAATTACAATTTTTCCTAATTATGACTTAAAAAAACGCAAAGTCTCCTGTAGAAATTAATCGAAACAAGTCCAGGTGTATATTTTGGGGCACTGTTTGGTAAAGTATTCTCTGCATTTTCCCCATTCTTTCTGAAATACTTGTCTGGGTTGTCCCTAATTGTCTCTGTTAATCTGGCCAATTCAGTATAATCTAATAATTTATCCTGCCATTCCTTTTTTGTTCGCACAAATTCTTTTTTCCAATTTCTGGCAGTTAAGGTCCTTGCTGCGCCTGTGGCATAGAGGAATATTTTCTGTTCCTCTTTTGCTATACCTGTGTCTGTTATTCCTAATAGGAAAGCTTCTGTATTTTTCACAAAGTTATATTTAAATTTTTTTTAAAAAGTTTATCATATACTATATCCCAGAACCTTTTGATTTTTTCACAGGTCCACCAGATAAGTTTAAGTGTCCCTTCTGCTTTACCATACCTCCAACACAGGTTTGCTTTTGTTTTATAAATTTTAGCTATTTTGGCAGGTGTTAAGTATCAGCTATAAAACATCTTGATTAAATTTTCCCTTAGTGCTTTGCAGGCTGTAAATTTCTAATTCTTTTTTCATAATTCTTCCCATGCTGATAAATCAATGGTTTTCCCTATATCTAAAGCCCACCTTTATCCTTGACCTGTTCATCTTTAACCTCCCATTCCAATAATGTATTGTAAGTTTTAGATATTACTTTGATGTTATTCTGCAACAATGCATTAATGAAGGTTCTTAAAAAACACACACCTTTTTTCTTATCTGCCCTGAACACTTCATGCAGTTGGTGATACTGGATCCAGCCTGTTAGGTGTTGTTTGATTCCCTCATAGTCTTTTAATATCAATTTATTATCTTTTTCATTTATCAAATCTTATATGTGGCCCAACCTAATTCCATATTTTTCTTTTTTATTGTAATTGCTTCTAAGGGAGAAGCCCACCATGGTGTTTTCAGTTCCAGAAGGTTCTTATATTTTACCCATGTTTTGTATAGTGATTTTCTCTTAACATGATTCATAAATCCCCTACACACTTTCCATTTTTCAAACACCAAATAAGCATGACATCTGTAGCAATTATTGAATCCTTCTAAGTCCAGCAAATCTCCATTTTAGCCAGTTTAGGCAGACCGCATCATAGTATAAATTTAAGTCAGGTAATGGCAGTCCACCTCTATCTTTTTTTTAATAAAAAAAATCAATTAGGAGTTTGTGTTTGATTCTTGGTTTTTTATACTGCCAAATGAATTTTGATGAATCTTTTTGCCATGATCTAAGAGTTCACTTTCCTCCAATTATCGGAATAATTTGAAATAAACACATCATTTAGGCAACACATTCATTTTAACCACCATTATTTTTCCACTAAGTGATAATCTTAACCTATCCCAGATTTCTAAATTTCTTTTGATTTCTTTCCAGGTTTTTATATAATTATCTTTAAATAGATTACTATTGTTATTAGTCAGCCAAATTCCTAAACACTTGGTCTTGTTAACTGTTGTTAACCCTGATATCTTCTGCAGTTCTTCCTTATAATTCAAAGGAAAGGAAGGGGGCAGAATTGGGAGAAACCTCTAAAAGAAATAAGAGAAAATGAAAAAGAATTGGCAAAAAATCCAAAAAACGAAGTATCAAAAAATAATACCAAAACACTGCAGATGTAACTCTGTATGATTTTGAACTACAAAGTAGAACAAAAAATTAAGAATATAAGGGAAAACTCTTCTGAATTTGCCAATAAGCCAGGTAGACTTTTAGCGCGGTAGTTGAAGAAGAGACAAAAGGAAAAAATAATAGGAAAAATAATAGAAGACAGGAAAACAATAGAAGATGTGAAAGAAATTAAATCAAAATTCATGAATTATTATAGTAAATTATATGAAGCAATAAAAGGGAATCATGAGAAAATTGAGGAATATTTAATAGAGAATAAACTTTCGAAAATAGGAGAAGAGAAAATGAAAGAACTAAATCAGCCAATCACAACATTGGAGGTACACCAAGCAATCATGAAAGCAAAAGCAGGATAGATGGCTTGACGGAAACATTATTATAAAATTAGAGGAAATTCTAATAATACCAATGAAATCAGTAATGAATAGAATCCTAAAACAGGGAGTAATACCAGGGTCATGGGAAGAAGCCTTCATTGTATTTATACCCAAACAAGGACAAGATCCGGCGTTAATTAAAAATTATAGACCCATATCACTGCTAAATAGTGACTATAAAATGTTCACCGATATACTAGCCAATCAATTTAAAAAGATATTAAATGAAATCATACACAAAGACCAAGCTGGTTTCCAACCAGGCAGATACATACATAATAATAATATGAGGAATGTAATAGACCTAACAGAATACTTGGAAGAAAGATCAGATAAAAAAGCTGCCCTGATACTGATAGATGTGGAAAAGGCATTCGACCAAGTGTTTTGGGACTTCATGGAAAGGGTCATAAGAGAAATGAAACTGGGAGAAGATTATATTAAAGTGATTGAAGCAATATACAGGAAACAAAAAACTAAAATAATCCATAACAACGAGATAACAGAAGAATTTAGCATAGAAAATGGAACAAGGCAAGGCTGCCCCTTATTGCCATTATTATTTATTATGGTATTGGAATTATTAATGAATGCCTTAAGAAACGATCATAAAATAAAGGTATCTCAATAGGGAAAAAAGAACATAAGATCAAAGCATTTGCGGATGACCTGATTTTGACTATCCAAAATCCTGAAGAAAGTGTACCACAGATAATTGGAAGAATACTGGATTTTGGCAAAGTAGCTGGATTCAAGTTAAATAAAAATAAGACTAATACGTTAGTAAAAAAACATGACTAAGCAGGTTGGATGGTGTCTTGTAAAACCTCCTTCCAGCAACTCCTGCAACCAAGCTGGTATTGCTCTGCTTCTCTTTGGACCACGTCAGTGAGGCTGAGAGGGGGTTTGTTGTCTGGGCAGCCCAGGATCTCCATATACACTACCCAGGCTTGTTCCCTGAAGCAGTCACTTCAGTGCTGCTAATGCAGCAAAAACAGCATGGGAGGCAGCAGTTACGAGTTACCAGTCTCTGCAGCCAAAGCAAGTGCTGTGATTCTCCAGTGGTTTGACTTTGGTCCTGAAGGCACACTCCATTATCTCTCAAGACAGATGTATGCCAACCGCAGGAAGATTTTGGGCATCACATGAGAAGGCAGAGTCTCAACCAAAGACAAGTCCACATTCCCAGCATGTTTGCATGTCTGTCTCAATGATATCTATGCTGTCTTGGTTGGGTTCACAGAATGGAAGATGGCAGGATCCCCAAGGATGTGCTCCACAGGGAGCTGGCTTCAGGCACGAGGCCCATTGGCAGACCAGCTCTGCATTAGAAAGATGTCTGCAAATGAGATATGAAGGCTGGCAACAATAACCCTGTCATGTGGGAATCCTTTGCAGATGATGACAATGCTTGGAAACAGACAGGTTGTATATCCACAGCACTGACCAGAGGAGGAATTACCACTGCAAAGAGTTCAGAGAGAAGAAATGTCATGTGGCATCTGCAGCAGCAAAACTGGATGCCTTCATTTGCCCCAACTGCAACAAAACATGTCTCTCCTGTATCAGTCTCTATAGCCACAGCAGGAGCTATAACTCTCCCACGGTTTGACTTTACCCCCAAAAGCACACTCTTCCATTGACAGATGGATGCCAACTTCTTCCCCCAACACTTAACACACCCTGCTCTCTTTTTAAAGAGCAGGGCTGGACCAGTCTTCAGTTACACCATTCTTGTCCAAGTAGGAAGACTATGCTTCCAAGCAAGTGCTCCTACAGAAGGGGGCCGCTGGATCTTTTTGTGCCAACACAGATGGCCGCACACTTGGTGACAGGAACCAAATCCAACCCTCAGACTCTCCCTCCACCTCCACCTCGGTCAGCTTTGTCAATTGACCAGCTGCCTCTTTGCTTACCCTGGGAAGCTCAGGAGGGGGAGTAGGACTACCTCTCCCTTATAGAAGCACCTGGCAACAGTGACATGGGACCTTTTTTCCATCACTACCAGAATCCCCAGCCTCAGAGTCCTCATCCTCCACCTCTGACAGCTCATGCCATTCGCACCCCATGGTTGGTGGCAACTTAAAGGCAAAGGGACCCCTGACCATTAGGTCCAGTAGTGGATGACTCTGGGGTTGCGCGCTCATCTCGCTCTATAGGCCGAGGGAACTGGCATTTGTCCACAGACAACTTCTGGGTCATGTGGCCAGCATGACTAAGCTGCTTCTGGAGAACCAGAGCAGCACACGGAAACACTGTTTCTCTTCCTGCCGGAGCAGTACTTATTTATCTACTTGCACTGGCATGCTTTCAAACTGCTAGGTTGGTAGGAGCTGGGACCGAGCAACGGGAGCTCACCCCGTCGCGGGGATTCGAACCGGTGACCTTCTGATCGGCAAGCCCTAAGCTCTGTGGTTTAGACCATAGCACCACCCATGGCAACTTAACGATCCTTTATTCCCAAGCCAGGGTGGCAATTACAACAGAGTGTTCACATTCAAATCAGCTAATTAAGCTGGCAAATGAGTAATTATGTTAATTTGTGTATGCAGATAATATCAGCACCACCTCAGTCTTCTAAAACAAACTGGGCTCATAAGACATCATCTGAGCTCTCCCTTTTGCTGACAGTGAAGAGGACAGTGATAAATGAATCAGGGGTGTGGAATGGGAATGGGAGAGCTGGGATTTATATGGGAGAAGGCATACAAGTATAAGGATGCCAGAAGGGTCTTTTTAATCGATTTCTTTCAAGATAGCCATGGGGTGTCCTTCATCACCCCATTTCTGGCTATTTATGCTTTGTGTTTTCGTATTTGCTGCTGCAGCTTTGGTATACAAGCTTGTGGCAGTTATCATCCTTCGGGGATGTCATCAAGGAGCCAGTGATCAGCTGAGATTGCTGTTTATGAGTGCTGAAGCGGAGCTTTGTATAAATGAGGTGCCATCATCACTACAAGGTAACACCATAAATAAGGATGTTAAGAACCTTGACATTTTTCAAAACAAACAGCTCACGAAATGAGCACTGTGCATCCAGGAATCCTCTTGTTGAAGATGTAATGAAGGAAGGGAACTCCTCTTTGTCTTTCCTCCCTCCCTCTTAGGAGACAAGGCAGGTTGATTGCTGCTCCCTCCTCCAATCTATTTCTTTTCCTATATAAAAGAGAAAGTGGTGAACTAGTATGTCTAAAGCATCAACAACTACATGCTAAGCTATTTGAAATGAAATAAAAACCATAGCAACCGATGCAACATCAGAAAGCTGCTAACAGCCCCTTCACTGTGTGGTAATTTTGGTCTCTACAGATGACAAATCTAAGCATGATTTCTGTGTAGCAGAAAAAAAAATCTGACAGTTAAGGGTTGTTGAGGTTTCTTTGTTTTTTGCCATAGTTTCCACTGGAACAACTGCCATGTTGGGATGTATGTAAACTCCACTTCATATTAGCACACAGGACATTTAATGTTGAAGGATGAGTCTTCAGGCACACAGCAAACATATTTACTAAACAAAATGTAATCAAGCATTACAGAAAACAAGATTAATGAGGTTAATAGCATAAAATGTTATAAAATACTAGCATTACAAACCTAAATTATTGACTATTGATGCAGAGCTGAGGAACCCTAATTAAAACACAATTACCTGGATCAGAAAGGCTGAAACTGGGCAGCAAACAAAAGGTGATATAAAATGAGAGGGGTGTGAGATGCTTAAAGGAAGGAATATTTGTACTTTTTTTTATTTGAAGGATATTCTCCCCCTAACATTTCTCAGTGATTGACAGAAGATGGCATTCCACAAAATACCCAACTTCATGATTTGATCATTCATATGCTAAAAGGGACCCAGGTGGCGCTGTGGTTAAACCACTGAACCTAGGGCTTGCTGATCAGAAGGTCGGCGGTTCGAATCCCTGTGACGGGGTGAGCTCCCGTTGCTTGGTCCCAGCTCCTGCCAACCTAGCAGTTCGAAAGCACGTCAAAATGCAAGTAGATAAATAGGAACCGCTACAGCGGGAAGGTAAACGGCGTTTCCATGTGCTGCTCTGGTTTGCCAGAAGCGGCTTTGTCATGCTGGCCACATGACCGGAAGCTATACACCGGCTCCCTCGGCCAATAATGCGAGTTGAGCGCGCAACCCCAGAGTCGGTCACAACTGGACCTAATGGTCAGGGGTCCCTTTACCTTTACCTTTTATGCTAAAAGTACATACGTTGCAACTTCTGCAATAATTTCGATTAAGCATACTTTACTATCATCAAAGCAAAATGAATTCAACAGCTTCAGATGCAAACAACTGCTGTTTTTTTTTTAAAAAAAGTGTATCTGGGTTGCTTATATAGACCTAAATTATGTAAAAAGTGTATTTGGCTCACATTCAAGCATACTAAGAGTACCAGTGTTAAAAACAGCATTCACTGGGAATGCAACCTGTTTATGTAATCTTCACGGCAAGTTGATTAAGTGAGGCCAATTCAAGGCTTTCTTGTTACACCACGAGACATAAGCATATTGTTACAAGATGAGAAATAGTGATATACGAGTCAGGTATGCAGATCTGGCTCTTCTCCGAAGGATGGTACTAAAACAGAGAGGTGCCTTTTATTCTCAACTTGACCATGTTTAATTGTGTTCCATTGTGGTAAGGAAGATCAGCTGTAGGCCCTGTTCTTTTTTAAAAAATAATAATTTTTATTCGTTTTCCATTAACAACATAAAAGAAAAACATCATGACCAAATTACACGCATTCACATACAAAGTGAAAAGACAAAAAGGAAAAAAAGATAGAAGATAAAAAAGACCAAAAAAGAAAAAGAGAAAAAAGAGAAAAAACTAAACAAAAACTTCTTAATTCAAACCATAATCATAACAATTTGGACTCCACCGACTCCCCACACTCTGGTTCCTTATTTATTATCAATTAAGCAGTTTTCACATTATTAATTTAGACCTTTTTGATACTCACAATAAACTTTTCTACTTTACACATAACAATTATACTTATATATTTATCTATTTGTTTTTTATTCTTCCATTTCCCAAACTTAATTTAACTCTATTTTTCAATTCTTATATTTCTTCCCTTAACTTATTATTTTTTACCAGGAATGTATTATATTTCAATTCTTGAATATTCTGTCCTCCTTCCTTCTCGCTAATTATTTAAACTCATCCCCCCCTACTGCTGTAGCCAAATCTCCTAGACATTTCAATCAATTCCATTTATCATAGCCAGATTGAACCGTGCATAAAGGTAAAGGTAAAGGGACCCCTGACCATTAGGTCCAGTCGTGACCGACTCTGGGGTTGCACACTCATCTCGCATTATTGGCCGAGGGAGCCGGCGTATAGCTTCCAGGTCATGTGGCCAGCATGACTAAGCCGCTCCTGGCGAACCAGAGCAGCACATGGAAACGCCGTTTACCTTCCCGCTGTACCTATTTATCTCCTTGCACTTTGACGTGCTTTCGAACTGCTAGGTTGGCAGGAGCTGGGACCGAGCAACGGAAGCTCACCCTGTCACAGGGATTCAAACCGCCGACCGTGCATATCAATCCATTAAAAATATTCTTTAATTATTTATCCTACTCCCACCCTTTTCCAAATCCACCCCCAATATTCTTTCCAAAGCTTCCGCCACCCCTTCATAACTACATCTGTTGCCCAATCCATCCCCTCTTCCTTTGCACTCTTTTTTCTCTCTATGTCTCGAAACCAATACTTTACATTGTCAATCTCCACACCAATCTCTTCCCCCCTTTTTCTTTCCATTTCCCAGTGTTTACCTTGAACTCCCCCTCAGCAGTGTCCACTGTTTCTTTTTTGAGGGCTCTTTGAGATATGTCTACGGTAAGTCCTGCCCCACATCTCCCACTTGTGGGGCATTATATTCTTCATGTTCCTCTTCTTCCAAGTTTTGTATTTGTACATCTTTTGCACCGTCTCTGTCTCTCCATAATTTGTTAGTCTCTTGCAGCTGTTCTTTATTTTCCTTTAACTCCTGTTTAATGTCCAAGAGCACTAGAAAAATATTTTGCAAAACAAGGTCTTGTGATGTTGCTGTGGTTACGTCCTTCTCAGGCATCTCAAATTTCATATGCATCTAATTGCTTGAACAACCGGAAATGGCAGGGATCAAATTCCAACTCCCCAATTGCCATTTTTTTGGCTGAACTTCTTTATTTTTTGAAGACTCCATTTTCTGCACATATCTCATAGAACCTTTGTCCATATCTTTGCAGCGCTTTTAAAACACCACCAAATTGCTAATTTCCAGCTCCATTATATTAGTCCAATTCTTTATTGCTTTATTATTCTCAAGTCCATTCACTGACCTGTCCAGGGACCTGGGTCCAGCTTTCAAGGGGACTTTCTTTTACCAATGTCACTGTTTTACAGGCAATTCCATTAAAATCACTCCTCTCCCCTGTGCCTGCTACAGAGGAGCTTTTAGGTCCACTTCTTAGTAAATTGAAAACTTCCGTTCTTTTGACAGCTAAGGGCTAATTCACTGTCTCTCAGAGGGGGGCAATCGACTTCCTTTTTTAATTACCCCCTGTTGCCAATTCTTCTAATCAGCATCAACAATCCCCCCCCCAATTTCCAAATGATCAAATCCTTACTTTAGAAGAATCCACCGCTCTCCTCCGCCGGGTCAGAGCTTCATCCTGTGAGGGTAAGCTGATGCTCAAAATGGCTCCCGCGTCGCCCATCTCTACGCTCTCCGGGGCTCTTCTCGAGCTTACCGGGGAGTAAAGGGGCTGCGAACGGAGCACTGCTGAGCTCTTCGTCCTCAGAAAGCACTATCTGGGGCTCTTTCGGGGGCCATGTCACTCTCACAGCTCCCCCCCCCCCCGCGAAGCTGGGCTGCCTCGGAGCTTGAGGCGAGTCCTGCTGAATGGAGCTGGTGGCAGACCAGAAGTCCTGTAGGCCCTGTTCTAATGTCTCTGGAACCATTCAAAGTGGATGCAGAAATGAGTGCAGAAGTGGAAATATTTGCGACAACTGCCCCTTAATTAGTCACTTCCATTTTAGTTAAGTCATGAAACAGGGACTTCTTAACTGAAGGAGCAATTGTCACATATGCTGCACTAAGCAGGAAGCAACATGAGGTATGAAAGGAGGAAGTTTCAAATGAAGGGCACAAGAGTAGGGTTGCCATATTTCAAAAAGTAGTAACACCCTGAAAGTTATTGAACTTTGAGAATGCAATGAACTGGCAAGGGCATGTTAACTATAATGATTTAATTTACTGAAATTGGGGGTGCTTAAATGCGTTACTGTGTGTTTAATTCTGGAATGTTCCCCAGTAACTGTCAGGAGTGCGTGCAGGAGCCAGGACCTGTGACCAGTAGGGCTTCGCAGGACTGGGGCTTTCCTAAGTTTGTTCTGAAGAGGCAAGGTGTGGCCACACAGGTGAGGCCGATTGGTAACTCATAGCACCTGGTGGCAAGAGCCAGAAAGGGATATAAGGTCAGCATTTCCTTTTGGCTCTTTGCCACAGCAACACACTCCCTGCCTTGTTGCATTTGGCTCCTTGCTTCCTGATCCTCGGACCCTTGACTCCTTGCTTCCTGATCCTTGGACCCATGGCTTCTTGACTCCCAGCTTTCTGACACTTGGTTTCCGGACTCCTGGCTTCCAGACTCCCGTTCCTGCTCCCACCTCGCCATCTTGCCCCCAGCCCTGACATCCTTAGCCAGGACTTTGACCGCCCATAAACCGGACTGTGACAGTAACTCTTGTGCGATTTGTTAACTCTGGTCACATGGGAGGTATCTTATTGTATTCTCCATTGCATTGTTTTGTGTGTGAGTGACTTGACTGTAATGGCTGCATCTCTGTGAACACTGAAGAAGAGTCCGTGTTAGATAACTCCCCCCCCCCAATGCAGCAGAGGAGAGGAGTGCTAGTGTTTCTGTGTGAATGTATGTGACAGAAAGAAGTGCAGAAGTTGGACTTCTGATCTGCTGCACTGGCTGTCGGTGAGGAAACCTTGAGCTCTGAGGTTCTCTGCTGCGAGGAGGAGGGGGGACCCGCGAGAGTGACGCGACCCCACGGAGAAACCCCAAATCATGCGTTCTGGGGACATGAAAGCTCAGCAGTGCTCCAAAGTAACTCCTCAGCTGCCCGGTAAGCTCTTATGGAGCCCCAAGAGTCAGTGGAGTGGAAGTCACAGGAGCCATTTTGAGTGAATCGCTACCTCCACACAGCCGGCAGCCTGTAAGCAGCAGATTTTTCCTGCCAAAAGAAGATTTGTACAAGTTGGATATCATGAGTAAAGGAAAGATTTATAATTCGGACTGAGAAATTCGGCCACGGGATGAGATTTCAAGGGAAGTCTAATATCTCCCATTGAGTACTTTATGATGCAGTTAACTTGTCTGAAGCCGTGAATTGATAGCAAGCTATATAACACCTAAAAATCAAGCCTAAAAAGCTCTCCCTAAAGCAGGGTAAAAGGGAGAGTTGAACTGTTTATAGAGCCCTGTGAAAGATTGACTTTCTGATAAGGTGGAAGCTCTTCTGGAAGCTGGAGTCGGGTAAACGGGAGGACAAGCAAGCCGCCATTACGACGCCACAATAGAAAAGAATTTGTTTATATTTTGAAGGCTTAGAGCAATTAACACTGGAAAGAGGCTTGACATAAGGTTGGAAAATATACAAAGACTTTCTCAGTGCTACATTTAAGATTTTGAAAAGAAGATCATCAAAAAATGATTTTTGGTTCAGATTGGCTGGTGGTGTTTGTATAAAGAACAGGAATTATAAAAAGTACTACTACTCACTCTGTTATCTGGAGGAAATTTGAGAAGATCAGTACGATGGAAGATAAAATATCTGACTCTGAAGACTCTGAAAACCCATTGTGGAAGCTAATTTTAGAACAAATTTTGGAAATGAGAGATGAGATGTGCAACCGCAATGGAGTAATTTCAACCCCAAGGGAGAAGGAAAAGACCCAAGTTGAAACACCCGCAAATGTAAACTTCGAACAATTAGACTTGGGATTCTGTAATTTTGAACCCTGAAATTAAAAAGGAAGAAGAAGAAAAGACATGGATTGTTGTTCCACCGATGGGAGGGGGGGAACAAGGTCTGTGCCTGACCCAAAAGTCCCTTAAAGAAGAACCAGCACGGAATGCTCCCGGCCCACTGGGGGGGGGGAGCCGGTGACATGCTGGGGACAGAATGTGTTGAATAAAAAAAAGGGAAGAAGATTTAATGGGAGGGGAAATGGAAGTGAAAAGAAGTGGATAATAGTTAAAAAAAATGGGGGACCAGCAGCTGATGAAGAAGACAAAGCAGTGGGTAGAGTGGGTCAGAGTGGGAGTGGGGTAAAAGTTGCTAATTTATGAGATAATTGAATCATAGAATCATAGAGTTGGAAGAGACCACAAGGGCCATCCAGTCCAACCCCCTGCCAAGCAGGAAACACCATCAAAGCATTCCTGACAGATGGCTGTCAAGCCTCTGCTTAAAGACCTCCAAAGAAGGAGACTCCACCACACTCCTTGGCAGCAAATTCCACTGCCGAACAGCTCTTACTGTCAGGAAGTTCTTCCTAATGTTTAGGTGGAATTTTCTTTCTTGTAGTTTGAATCCGTTGCTCCGTGTCCGCTTCTCTGGAGCAGCAGAAAACAACCTTTCTCCCTCCTTTATATGACATCCTTTTATATATTTGAACATGGTTATCATATCACCCCTTAACCTTCTCTTCTCCAGGCTAAACATACCCAGCTCCCTAAGCCGTTCCTCATAAGGCATCGTTTCCAGGCCTTTGACCATTTTGGTTGCCCTCTTCTGGACACGTTCCAGCTTATCAGTATCCTTCTTGAACTGTGGTGCCCAGAACTGGACACAATACTCCAGGTGAGGTCTGACCAGAGCAGAATACAGTGGTACTATTACTTCCCTTGATCTAGATGCTATACTCCTATTGATGCAGCCCAGAATTGCATTGGCTTTTTTAGCTGCTGCATCACACTGCTGACTCATGTCAAGTTTGTGGTCAACCAAAACTCCTAGATCCTTTTCACATGTACTGCTCTCAAGCCAGGTGTCTCCCATCCTGTATCTGTGCCTTTCATTTTTTTTGCCCAAGTGTAGTACTTTACATTTCTCCTTGTTAAAATTCATCTTGTTTGCTTTGGCCCAGTTGTCTAATCTGTTAAGGTCATTCTGAAGTGTGATCCTGTCCTCTGGGGTGTTAGCCACCCCTCCCAACTTGGTGTCATCCGCAAACTTGCTCAGGATTCCCTCAAGCCCATCATCCAAGTCATTGATAAAGATGTTGAACAAGACTGGGCCCAAGACAGAACCCTGTGGCACCCCACTAGTCACTACTCTCCAGGATGAGGAGGAGCCATTGATGAGCACCCTTTGGGTTCGGTCAGTAAGCCAGCTACAAATCCACTGAATGGTAGCATTGTCTAGCCCACATTTTACCAGCTTCTTTACAAGAATATCATGGGGCACCTTGTCAAAGGCCTTGCTGAAATCAAGATAGGCTACATCCACAGCGTTCCCTTCATCTACCAGGCTTGTAATTCTGTCAAAAAATGAGATCAGATTAGTCTGACATGACTTATTTTTCAGGAACCCATGCTGACTTTTAGTGATCACAGAGTTTCTTTCTAGGTGCTCACAGACTGTTTGCTTAATGATCTGCTCTAGAATCTTTCCTGGTATTGATGTCAGGCTGACTGGGCGGTAATTGTTTGGGTCCTCTCTTTTCCCCTTTTTGAAAATAGGGACAACATTTGCCCTCCTCCAGTCTGCTGGAACTTCGCCTGATCTCCAGGAATTTTCAAAGATTATTGCCAGTGGTTCTGAAATCACCTCTGCCAGTTCTTTTAATACTCTTGGATGTAGTTCATCTGGCCCTGGAGACTTGAATACATCTAAACTAGCCAAGTATTCTTGTACTACCTCCTTACTTATTCTGGGCTGTGTTTCCCCTGCTGAATCATCTGCTCCATATTCTTCAGGTCGGGCGTTGTTTTCTTTCTTGGAGAAGACTGAGGCAAAGAAGGCATTGAGGAGTTCTGCCCTTTCTCTGTCCCCTGTTTGCATTTCACCATCTTCTCCTCTGAGTGACCCCACTGTTTCCTTGTTTTTCCTTTTGCTACGGACATACCCATAAAAGCCCTTTTTGTTGCTTTTAACCTCTCTGGCGAGCCTGAGTTCATTCTGTGCTTTAGCTTTTCTGACTTTGTCTCTACACGTGCTGGCTATATGTTTGAATTCCTCTCTGGAGAATTCCCCCCTTTTCCATTTTTTGTACATATCCCTTTTAAATCTTAACTCAGTCAAAAGTTCTTTAGATAGCCAGCCTGGCTTCTTTAGGCACCTTCCATGTTTCCGTCTCATTGGTATTGCCTGAAGTTGTGCTTTTAATATCTCCCTTTTAACAAACTCCCAACCATCATGAACTCCCTTCCCTTTTAGTATTACTGTCCATGGGATTTCACCCAGCGTTTCCCTAAGTTTTCTGAAGTCGGCTTTCTTAAAGTCTAGAATTTGGACCTTGGTATGCTTGGTTGCTCCTTTCCGCTGGATAATAAACTCCAGAAGAGCATGGTCACTCCCACCTAATGATCCTGCCACTTCTACCCCACTAACCAAGTCATCACTATTGGTTAGGACCAGATCTAAAATGGCTGATCCTCTTGTTGCTTCTCCCACTTTCTGGACAATGAAGTTGTCTGCAAGGCCAGTGAGGAATCTGTTCGACCTTATGCTCTTGGCTGAGTTTGACATCCAACAAATATCAGGATAGTTGAAATCCCCCATTACTACTATCTCACTTCCTTTGGAATGCTTGGCCATCTGTTCCAGGAAGGCATCATCTGTGTCCTCAGTTTGGCTTGGGGATCTATAGTAAACTCCCACAATGAGATCACTGTTGTTTTTCTCTCCCTTAATTTTGACCCAGATACTCTCAATTTGGCTTTGAAGTTTTAAATCCTGGATCTCTTCACAGGTATACATATCCCTAACATATAAAGCTACTCCTCCTCCTTTCCTGTTTGGTCTATTTCTCTTAAATAGATTGTATCCCTCTATTACTACATTCCAGTCATGAGACTCATCCCACCAGGTTTCAGTGATGCCTATTATGTCATATTTAGTTTGCTGTACCAAGAGCTCAAGTTCATCTTGTTTATTTCCCATGCTCTGTGCATTAGTATACAGACATTGAAGACCGTTGATCATTCCCCCATGTCTCTTATTTAAGGATATTTTCGTCCCACCACTAGGTCTGCATGCTGCTTGCTCCATTTGGTCCTTGACATTTGGATGATCATCTTCAGCATTTGATAGACTCCTACCTTCAGGACCACTGTCTCCCTCCCCCACATAAGTCAGTTTAAAGCCCTCCTGATGAGGTTTTTGAGTTTTGTGGCAAAAACATTCCTCCCAACTTTTGTGAGGTGCAGTCCATCACTTGCCAGAAGTCCATCTTCAAGAAACTGCAGACCGTGATCTAGGAATCCAAACCGTTCCTGTTTGCACCATTTGCGAAGCCAGTTGTTCACTTCCCCTATTTTTCCCTCTCTCCCTGGGCCATGTCGTTCAACTGGGAGGACAGAAGAGATGACAATTTGTGCATCTAATTGCTTCAACTTCCTGCCCAGAGCCTCATAATCATTTTTGATCTTCTGTAAGCTATGGCTTGCAGTGTCATTGGTTCCCACATGCACCAAAAGGAAGGGGTATTTGTCGGTGGGTTTTATGATTCCTTGCAGCCGTTCTGTTACATCTTTGATCTTGGCCCCAGGTAGACAGCACACCTCTCGAGACATCTTGTCAGGCCCACAGATCACTGCTTCTGTACCCCTCAGTAGGGAATCCCCAATCACCACTACACGCCTCTTCATAGGCTTGGTTGGGATTCTTCTATGTGCTGTCCCTTCCAAGGTTACCTGCATATTTCCAGAGGACTGACTTGGTTGCTCGTCTTCATATTCCTCATCAACTGTGATGAGGGAGAGATCCTCAGGGGGAGTCTGTTCCTCGTCTTCCATGAGCACTTCAAAACGGTTGTGTAATTCTAAGCACTCAGAGCGATCCCTGGGCCTTCTACTTCTATGAGTCACGTTCCTCCATACATCTGGCTGCTGTGTTGGGGAACTGACCTCCTCCTCAGGGAGATCCCCTGTCTCCTCCTTGGTGCAGACAGTGTGCTCTGCTGCATCCAAGAAAAGCTCCAGCTCTTTAATTCTCTGGAGCGTAGATACACGCCCCTGAAGCTGCTGCACCTTCTCTTCCAGAAGGGCAACCTTGTTTTCTAGTAGGGCAACCAACTTGCAATTGTTGCAGGTGTAGCTACCCACATCCTTTGGCAAGAAAACAAACATTGCACAGGAATTGCAGGTGACAATGGTTGTTCCCTCCACCTCCATCTTGAAAACCTTGAGGTCAAGGGGGAAAGAGGAAGAGGCCTAGGTCCCCCCTAACAAACGTATGAGACTTGCTGCCCTAGGTCAAAAAGATGGGTTAAACTGCGCGCGCCACTAGGCGCGCGCCGCTGCACTCCAAGCTCTGACTAGCTCCGCCCACAGCTAATCACCTGAACTTCCTGACTCACACTTCTAGGTGAAAGGTCACAGCCAGAAACAAACAAGGTCACAGCCAAAAACAAACACCCACACAAGCCTGGACAGTCACCCAAATCCAAGAGGCAGCAGCCCTTCTGCTCCTTCCTCAGTCGCTGCACTCCAAGCTCTGACTAGCTCCGCCCACAGCTAATCACCTGAACTTCCTGACTCACACTTCTAGGTGAAAG
This sequence comes from Zootoca vivipara, assembly GCF_963506605.1. Lineage (NCBI taxonomy): Eukaryota > Metazoa > Chordata > Lepidosauria > Squamata > Lacertidae > Zootoca > Zootoca vivipara. Next base: position 47,728,291 of record NC_083294.1, on the reverse strand, counting down.
GTCACAGCCAGAAACAAACAAGGTCACAGCCAGAAACAAACACCCACACAAGCCTGGACAGTCACCCAAATCCAAGAGGCAGCAGCCCTTCTGCTCCTTCCTCAGTCGCTGCACTTTGGATAGATAAAGACAGTCTGAATCTGGATTGTTATAAAGAGCTTGCCGAAACTTCTGGAAACATCGACTCCAAGGGAGGGGGGGGGCTGAAATAGACCTCAATGTATTAAATTTGAATAAGATGTTGAAATTGAGTATATGGATATTTTTGGGTATGAAAAATTGGCTTTGGAAAAATATATAAGTAAAGGGGTTTAGTTGTTAGAGGAGGGTGTGTGTTTTTAACAAGTATTGATATATGTTTAAATGATTATTATTGATAGATGCCCAAGATATAAGAATTGATAGATGATTTAAGAAATATTGTGAAGTGTTTGAGATAAATAAAAATTGCATGATTTAGCTATAATAACGAACTCAATGAGAGGGATGTGAGGAAGCCCATAAAGTTATGAAACAAGATTAAGATGTTATATATTTTTCATTTTCTTTTTCTTTCTTTCTTTTTGATTATATATATATATAATTGTTTTTGCTCTTTTTTGATGTATTTTTTGTATGTTGCTTTAAAATGAATAAAAATTATTAGGAAAAAAGAAATGCAGAAGTTGATGTTCTTCCAAAGAAGCCGGAAGGTGAAATCTGCTGGAAGGAGAAAGTGGAAACCTCTTAGAAAGATCTGCATGGCTTGGCTGGGTCACGACAGAAGGCGGAGTGCAAGGACTGGAAAGAGAGACACATTTGTTTGAATGTTTAAGGAAGAAGCTGTGATCTTCACCTAAGGAAAAACTAAGCCCATGCTTGGATAAGCATGTGAATGTAAATACCTTGCACATATCCTTCTTTAGCTATATGTTCTGCATGTAAAAGGTTTTGAATTTTTTATCACTTTAATTTCAAGAAAAGTCAGAATTGCACATGATTTGGCTTCCTAGCTGCAGTTTAGCTACTCTGCCAACAGGGCATTCTCAAGATACTCCAGCAAAAGTGAGTGAGCAAAGCATGGCAGCTGCAGAATAAAGAGCCAATGCGGAAGCGGCTTGGGTTCCCTGACCATAACTTCCCTCCATGTTTTCAGCTTACAGAACAGGCCTTTCCTTAGTGCAGAATTTGGCTTGTATTATGGCAGCTTTTAATGAAGAGCAGAAAGTGCACCACATGTTTCTGCTCTCTTTAAATTTTACTTAAAGGGGGTGGGTTGGGAGGAAGTTAAGACAGTAGTGCAGCCCACTTTTCACCAGGAGGCAGTAAACAATGCCTGTGGGAACTATTTTTAAGATCTGTGTGGGTGAGCCGAGAGGCTGTGATGCAAAGATGGGCAACAACAGAGAATTAAATTTGCTTTTGGTAAAAACTAGACCGCCAGAACAGATGCGAGGAGACAAACGATTCTGTCAGCATCTTGTTTTCTAGGGAGCACCTTGAGAGAGGGTTCTTTTTTGTTTATGTTGTAGCAGTAAATATAGGCTTGTTGCACTTCCTTCCTGGCTGCTTTTTATGTTTATCTTTAGGATGGTTTTCTAAACTGTAATTCTTGGAATTAGAAACAACTGTTCTCGAAAGATGGAAGCACCTTAACAAAATGTGAAGTCTCCTCTCCAAGGCTGTCCAAGAACATAAGAGCCTAGTGGATCAGGCCAGTGGCCCATGTGGTCCAGCATGGGAAACACATGAGCACGATAACCCACCTCCTGAGGTTCCCAGCCACTGCTATTCATATTCTGCTTTTGACAGTGGAAGCAGAGCATAGCCATCATGGCGAGTAGCTGTTGGGAACCCTCTTCTCAATGAATTTGGCTATTCCTCTCTTAAAGCCATTTGGGTTGGTGGCTGGCATTACCTCATGTGGGAGTGAGTTCCATAGTTCAACTTTGAGCAGTGTGAATAAATTATTTTCACAAAAAACTGTCTTGAATCTTCCAACATTCAGCTTCACTGAATGGCCATGAGTTCTAGTGTTATGAGATAGGGAGAATGGTGCCTTCTCACATTTTTGCTTCCAGTGTCCCCTTGGCCCAGTCATATATAGTGTCCGGTGTAGGGCATCACTCAGCCAAAATAACTGCATGGGTCAAATGGGCAGGCATGATGGGCTTAATTACACCCAATGGCTGGAGAGTCCCTGCTCCTATTTTGGGGCCACTGGTGTGTATCACATTTTGCTGGCCAGTATAAGCAGAAATGGCCAGTTTCTTCCCCATAGTGGTTGCCAAAATTAAAGTTCAACCATGGTGGGAGACAAGAAGAAACCAAGCCTGAAGTGTCTTTGGTCCAGTTCTGGAGATTCAGCTGGCGCCTTCTGTACCAATTTTCAAATGCCTGCTGAAAACTTTTTTATTCCACCCGGACTGCCCATTTGACCCATGCAGCTGTTTTGTCTGCATTGGAATGCGTATGCAGGCAGTTGAGAGTCCATCTCCCACAATGGTTTGTTGATGCATATCTTTAACTTTTGTTGGCTTTTAACTAATTTTAATGTTTAATGCCTTTTGTCTTTTTATTGTTGCAAACCACTGTGATATGTTTTGTGATTTAGTGGTAAATAAATACTTTTATAAACAAACCAACAAACAGAGAAGGGCTGGGAACTAAACCGACCAGGTAAAAGGTAAAGGTAAAGGACCCCTGACAGTTAAGTCCAGTCGTGAATGACTCTGGGGTTGCGGCGCTCATCTCGCTTTACTGGCCAAGGGAGCCGGTGTTCTGGATCATGTGGCCAGCATGACTAAGCCACTCATGGCAAAACCAGAGCAGCACACACAGAAATGCCATTTACCTTCCCGCTGGAGCGATACCTATTTATCTATTTGCACTTTGACATGCTTTCAAACTGCTAGGTGGGCTGGAGCTGGGACCGAACAACGGGAGCTCACCCCGTCACAGGGATTTGAGCCGCTGACCTTCCGACCGGCAAGCCCTAGGCTCTGTGGTTTAACCCACAGCACCACCCACGTCCCTATAACCGACCAGGTACATGTCTCTGATTCTCCATCCAATCCTTTGCATGTTTACTCAGGAGTAAAAAAAATACCTTCTTCAGAGAAACATACTTCTAAGTAAATGTGCACTGTGATACTGCAGTTCCTTTTGATTAGACAAAAGTACATGTCTGCTCAAAAGTAAGACCAACTTGAGTTCAATAGGACTTCTAGGTATGTGAATATAAAATTGTAGTCTGTCTCTTCCCCTTCCCCCCTTTCTCAAACAAGTACTCTCAAATTTTCCCTGTGGTGGTGAAATCTGAGACCTCCCTCAGGCCGGGCTATGTAGGCAGACATGACACCCTCTTAAAAATGCAAAGGGGCAAAACCCTGACCTGGCTTCAATGACATCAGTGACGGCTTGTCATCCTCTTCAACTGGAACATTCCAAATTTACCCAAAGCATCTCCCATCTGCTCCTCTTTGGAGTCTTTCATTTTCTCTTGAACTCTTTGCTAACAGGTCATTGTTTCTTATGCATATTTTTAGCAAGAGCAGTTTTCTGCATTGTGTGTGTGTGTGTGTGTGTGTGTGTGTGTGTAAGTAATTACACAGAGAACAAATTTCAGTGTTTAAGGCACATGTCTGAGTGCTGTGGAATAATTACTGAACCAAGTACACCTAAAATGCAATCTCCTGGGTGACAAAGATGCATTGGTACAGCTAGATAACAGGCAATATGATATAAATATGATATAAACGTGTCAGTTCAGGTTTTTCTCTGCTGGATCCCTGGAGTAATGACTCTCTGTGTGTCAGTGAGGGTGAGAGGCATCACATTCCTCATCCAGTTGAGTAGAAGAACAACCTAACAGGATCTGAGTCAACCAGGGATGGAAGAGGGCCGGTGGTTGCTGGGCTCCCAACTCCCTCACCCCTGACTGTTGGCCTTGCTGGCTGCAGCTGATGGAGCCCAAGAATATCTGGAAGGCCATAGAAGTTCCCATTCACTGGACTAAATCAAGGACCAAAGTGCACATTTACATCCTGTGCAGCATATGTGTATATTTGAATGATGGTTGGTTTACCAGATGTTTTGCACTACAACGAGGATCTGCCTGACCATGAGGTGGACTGAAGCAGCTGCTTCAGGCAGCAGAATCCTACAGGGTGGTACCCCATGAGAGCCCTGCCCATCCCTGGTGCCGCTGGAGGAGAAGCGGCATAGGTGGCTTCTGGTAAGATCTCATGAGATTTTGTGAAAAGCCTCTGCTGCTGTTGTGCAACTCCAATAAGTGAGGCTTGGGGGCAGTTGGGGATGGGGTGTGTGACAGGAGGGATGACACCTTTCTGTTTCACCTCAGGCAGTGAAACAAGACAGGGCTGCTCCATCTACAGTTCCCAGCAGCGCCAGAGAGCATGACCATTTTGAACTGTTTTAGAGTTTCAGTCATCTGGAAAATGTGACTGAAGCAAGGATTGGCCACGAGATGGTATCGGACTGCAACATGTATCAGCCTCAACAATTGGTTTGAAGAACTAGGAGACTGTCACACACTCCTTATGAGAACCAGAATCAGTAGCCCGCATGTGTCCTTGTGGACCTCAGAAGCAAAATGGCTATTAGGCTGTGAGGGAAAGCACATATCTATATCTAAATGACTAGATGACCGTTGGGGGCCCTTCCAAGTCTACAGTTCTGTGATCTCCTCCTTGCTTAGTTACAAGCAGAGTCTTGATAGTATCTGGAGATAATAAAGATGCATTCTTGAAATAGAGCTTTATCACATGGTGAATAAAACCTTCCCATTTTGCTTGCAGAAGGAACAACTTGGATCACAAAGCCCTTTTAATTGTCAAGAAATGTATCTAACCTCAGACACTCCGTGCATTAACCCAGCCTTGCCCAACTTGCTGCCCTCCTGTTGTTTTGGACTGCAAAACAAGAATCATAGACTTCTGGAGTTGGAAGGCACCCCGAGGGTCCTCTAGTCCAAACCCCTGCAATGCAGGAATCTCAGCTCAAGCATCCATGACAGATGGCCACCCAACCTCTGCTTAAAGACATCCAAGAAAGGAGAGTCCACAACCTCCTGAGTGAGATCGTTCCACTGTCTGAAGGGCACAGAATTTGGAAATGCTACTTTAAGGCTATGAAAACAGCAATAAGGAGAAGGGCCACAACTTTGTGGTCCTTACATAATCAATCATAGTATATGTTATTGTAATTATTGTGTATTTCAATGCAATAATTTTGGATGTTTATATTTTAAAATTGTGATGGAATTGCTTTAGTGTATATTTTAATTATGGATTTTTTAAATATATATTTTAATGCTCGTGTGATAGCATTTCCAAATTCTGTGCCCTCCAGACAGTGGAATGATCTCACTTAGAAGCCTATTTTGGCATTATTTGGCATATAAATAAACAAATACAACAATAATGATACATAGCTGTATTTGATCACAGCTTCATTTGCTCCTCTTGCCTCTTACCCCTTTAATAATATAAGAAGAGACTTCTGGATTAGGCCTGTGGCCCATCTAGTCCACCATCCTGCTCTTACAGTGACCAGCTGGATTCCCATTGTGGGAAGCCCACTAGTAGTACCTGAGAGCAACAGGATGACACTACTCTGCAGGATGGCACTACTCTGGATACAACCATATGCACTTTGGACTTCAGAAAGTAATCAGTTTTAAAACTATGGTTTTATTTAATGCTGATCTATTTCTTTTTTTGCATTTCCAAAGGTCACACTAAGTTGAAATGAATGCAATTTAAACTCCAGATTGCTTTATGGTGTTTCCATAAATAGAAGCTCCAAACTTCATTGGGTTTCTATTGATCTCATCGTTCCCATTAAGATTGCATTAAGTATTTGCTTAAAAGAAAACTCCTGCCCTCCCTCACTCTCCCCTCAAACATATAGTTCCCATTAAACTCCCCAACCCCCTACTTAGCAGTTCTTCTGGAGTGTGACCAGTGTGGTGAAGTGGTTAGGAACAGTAGACTCGTAATCTGGTGAACCGGGTTCGATTCCCCGCTCCTCCACATGCAGCTGCTGGGTAACCTTGGGCTAGTCACAATTCTCTGAAGTCTCTCAGCCTCACTCACCACACAGAGTGTTTGTTGTGGGGGAGGAAGGGAAAGGAGAATGTTAGCTGCTTTGAGACTCCTTAAGGGGAGTGAAAGACGGGATATTAAGTCCAAACTCCTCCTCCTCTTCAAAGCAAACAGCTTATTTTTGACACTTTCTGTAATTGCAGCTGTATTTTTCACCTAGAGGGTGACCTTTTCATGAAGACAATACTGGAAAAAAGAGAATGAGAGTTAAAGGTATGTGACTTTTCGTATAAAAAAACTTGAAAATGTTAACGATTTCTTTCTCTTATCCTTGTAAAGGATTCAGAATTGTGGCAGCAACAATTTGAGTTGCTTCTGAACCACCAGAACATCAGGTTTTTAATGAAACTGAAAAATGAGTACATTTGGATGCCTCTTGCATCCCTATTGCTCCATTAAACACCACCTACATTTCTTCTTTATTAGACCACCTTTGTTAATGATCCATCCAAGAGAGACAGAACCCTACTTTGCAATCACAGCATCTAGAGAACTCTCAATGTCCCTCAATTTCAAAATTTGCTGAACAGCTTTTTAATCTGTTGCGGCAGCTTCTTCCCCCATCAAAATCATGACAATTCTGTGAAGATGCTCAGAATTTGCTGCTTTGGAAGACACTTGAGTGCCACTTTGCCAGAAGAGATGAATTTATTCTGGTGGAATAGCACTTAATGCTGGCATATCAGCAGGGCACCTGTGACCTGCTGTGAGGACAAGACTGCTCTGCCTCAGATCTTGACCACTTATCCAAAGACCCACCACCAAATCATACAGCAGCATGATAGATAAAATGGGACAGAACCTGAAATGTAACTAAAACTAATAGCACCATCCATTACCTTATCTAGCGTCTTTTAATTGTTACATGTCTCTCTGAGAACCTGCATGCTTGTGAACTGTGCACATGTCCCTGAAACATGCTTGTGAGAGGGCAAATCTATTATGTGGGTCAGCTTTGCACCTTCCTGGGCATGTGTCTATGTGGAGTCAAGGATCCAGGAATTGACACCCATAACTAGCTGATTGAATGCTGAAGCACCAGGTTTATTGAAGTGGGAAGGGGAAATCCAATTACACACTGTACTATCTGGTACAATATTGAAAGACACATACCCACTTGTGTCTCTCAGTCAATACCCTACTGCACTTGTGTCTCTCAGTCAATACCCTACTGATTTAAAGAGAAGAGAGAAAGGCTACATTCACACCATTCTTTTAAAGCAGCATGATGCCCCTCCAAACAGTCACAGCTTTCAGGGAGCTGTAGTTCATTAAGGGCGGTTAGAGTTGTTAGGAAATTCTCTATTCCCCTCACAGGGCTACAATTAAGTGTGTGTTGATGCTAGTAGCCCTAGGGACCTGGGCCAAGAATTCTTCATCCGCCCAAGAACATACCGTAGTATCTTGGCACAGAGATACCACTGGAATCCTAGTACTTCTGGAATGGGAAGGATTTCGATGTTGAACTTGTGGGTCCAGGCATTGTGCTCCCCAGTCCCCAACCCACAGACAACTAAAGGATCACAATGACTGGTTTGGATTGAAACAGGCCACAACTTTATTGAAAACAGATGAAAAAGGTTTGGCTTGGGCATGGGGCAAGCAAAAAACTTCCAGCCCACCCACCGAAAATGATGCGTAGGTCAAACTAGGTAGGAGGTTCCTAACAGGGCTGTCTTAAGTATATCCAGTGCCATGGTGTGAAGATCCCCCTTTCCCAGAGTTGTCGACCTTTTTAAGGGGGGGGGAACCCCAAGGTTGTTGACCTTTCTTAGGGAGCTGAGGTTTTTCCTTTAAGACTGATGTGGTCAATGGTGCTACACAGAGATGTCTGTTTGTAACCTTGATCTGAATGATAGCACACCTGTAAGCTTTTGTTAATTTGAATAATTGAAGGTAGAGTTTGCTCACTGTAATGTGATTGGGTAATTGACTATTTTGAATTCTGTATTTAAGCTACCCAAATGGTTCATGGGTGTGGTGGTGATGGATTGTGAAATGAAATGAATGGAGTAGAGGAGTGTGTTGTATATAATTGTAAATAAAAGCAAGCAAAGATACTGAAGACGACTTCGTTATTTCGTCGACTCTGCTGCTGTTGCCACTCGGTTGGTGCATATTGCCCAACAACTTACACATTATCTCTGCTTGGGAAAAGAAAACAGGAAACATAAACAAACCTCAGTCAATAAAGCACCAGACTCTTAATCTCAGGGTTGTGGTTTCAAGGCCCATGTTGGGCAAAAGATTCCTGCATTGCAGGGGGTTGGACTAGATGACCCTGGTGGTTCCCTTCCAACTCTGTGAATGGTTCTGTTATTCTGTTGTATCTGAACTCTGCATGAGGAACTCTGTGCCTTAAGGATTTGATGTGTATTATTTTTTCAGCCCTTTTGGAACTCACAAGCTTTGTGTTGCTTACCAGAGAGCTTCCAGGTCTGGTTTCCTTGTGAAGATGATGATGTATATGATGTGTGTGCAAAGAATCCAGCAGAGAGAACATGTGTGGGTGAAGGGAAGGAATAAAGACAAGGCCTTCTCTGCATTAGTTTTGGTGGAGTTAGATTACTCCCCCGCCCCTCTGTGTGTACACACATGCTGATCCTTGGTTTCCCAGCATTGGGTGTTTTTTTTGGAGGGGGCAGGGGGAGTTTGTCCAAGGGTTTGGTTGCATTATAGGTGGGTTTTGTCTTTGGCGAGAGGATGTGCTGCCTCCTGAGGGATAGACTGGATCTTTGTTTTGAAAGGTCAGTCTTTTGTTAGCGAACTGTCAGTTTCTGTTGCATTGGAACACAAGTTGCCCAGCTTCAAACTCTAGTAGTAAGGATAAAATTCAAGGCAGGGTGATTTACCAGCTTGCTTCACCACTATAGCCAAGTTTCCAGTCCAATATCTTGAACCTAATATCTTGAACCTAAAAATGGTCTGAAAATAAAAGTAAAATGGTCATTAAACAATAATAATGTAATTGATATGTCACTTAATGTCAAAATAGGCATTCAAGTGGTTTACAAGTATAAGCACCAATCATTCAATCATTGAAATATAAGCTTCTAAAACACACAGTTTAAACACACCATTAAGCTATGCCACTAAAATATCAACATATAAACATCCATAATTAAAATATGCAATAAAGCACTCCCATTAAATCAACACAACAATTAAAATAGGAGACTGTGTGAGAGATTGAGGGAATGCCTTTGTAAACAGGTGGTCTTCAAAAGCCAGTGGGATGCCAGTGCAGAGGGAGCATTTCATATTCTAGCAGGGACTGCTTTCAATAGCACTGGTGAAAATATTCAACTTCAATGTCTATTTTCTCTAAGCAATGGTTAACCAAAACAAAAGCAGGTGGCAATATTCCTTTGTGGCATGATCAGGGCTGGAATCCTCACCTGGCACCAGTGGGGACCCTTACCATGATTCAGTACTCCCCGTTAACTGCTACCTTGTGCTGCTTTCCCAAGGGGAAAACCTCTGTGAAAATGGAGATTGAAGTACTGGGGAGCAGAGGGTTCCTGGTAGACCTCTCATCTTTCTTAGAGGTAAGCACTGCCAGCATCTTTTACTCAGGGTGGGGAGCTAAACTTAGATTAGTTAAGCATGTTTGTGGGATTTTAATAGAATAGCTGATTGGAATAATAAGGCAACTATTTTGTATTAAAATAATCAGAGAACATCAATAAAACCAGTTACAGGTAGGTAGCCGTGTTGGTCTGACATAGTCGAAACCAAAAGCAAACAAAGAAACAAAAAATGGTGAGGTTGATGGATCACCCTTTCCCACAACCCTTCTGAGTAATACCCCTCCCCACCCTCTGACTATACATAAGGGTCTGGTGACTTCTGTTTCAGTGTATCTGAAGAAGTGTGCATGCACACGAAAGCTCATACCAATGACAAACTTAGTTGGTCTCTAAGGTGCTGCTGGAAGGATTTTTTTATATATATTTTGTATCAATAAAACCAGTTATTCATGTAAATACTAATTAATACAAAGTTACTTTCAAAGTTCACTCCTGGAACTAAAGACCACAGGATAATATATTCCGACGAATTAGTCAATCTTCTGTTCATTAACCTGCCCTTCATTGATTTCCACAATCACATGTGGTTCATTTAGAAGAGTAACATACATCAATAATTCAAATGCAATCAAAATAAAACTTATTGGTACACTCATCAGACATTAATTCATAAAAATTCAATATACAGTGGTACCTCAGGTTACAGATGCTTCAGGTTACAGACTCCGCTAACCCAGAAATAGTACCTCGGGTTAAAAACTTTGCTTCAGGATGAGAACAGAAATTGTGTGGCGGCAGCAGGAGGCCTCATTAGCTAAGGTGGTGCTTCAGGTTAAGAACAGTTTCAGGTTAAGAACGGACCTCCAGAACGAATTAAGTTCTTAACCTGAGGTACCACTGTACATATGGAAGAACTACATCCAATGCATTCAAAAGAAGTGGAATGAATTAATCCTTCAACGGAGCCAAGAAGACAAAGGATCTTTCAAACTGATTAGTCATTTGAAGTGCTTCTTAAAGACTTCCTCAAGAAGAAAAAGGTCCTACACTTTACCTCTCAACCATCTATCACATTCCAAGCAACTCGGTCATTGACCCCTTTTGAAAATATAATATACACTGCTGACCCATTGGGCAAAGGGCATAATCTCTTTAATTTACAGTTCATTAGCCATTTTTTCTTGCAAACCTTTACAGTGGACACTGGTGGGAGACAGATCTGAGCAATACTATCAATGAGGCTTCCTGGAATAAAGTTTGGGGAAAGTTCCCTTTTGGATTCTCATCAGTTAGAGCCAGAGAGAATATGCCAAAAATACTTTATAGATGGTGTATGCACCCTGTGCTACTTAATAAAAAGAATAATTAGGATTGTAGAACTGGAAGGGACCCTAGTCCAACCCCCTGCAGTGCAGGAATCTCAAATAAAGCATCCATGACAGCCAACTTCTGCTTAAAAACCCTCCAACGAAGACTCTCTCAACAACTTTCTAGAGAAACTGTAAAAATGCAGCTTCATTCATCCATATGTGGTGGACTTGCCCAAGGGTAGGTTTGTTTTGGGGGGAACATCTTTAGTGAAATAAGCACTATAACCAAACAACCAATGAATCTCAATCCCAAAATTGCTTTGCTGTCTATATTTGACATGTGCTTAAAACAAATGTGGGACTTGGCATTAATGGACAAATTGACTGGAAAACTATGAGAATGAATAATAACTAAACAAAGAGACAATTTCCAGAAAATATGGTTTGACTTTATTCCATATGTGTATTACAAAGGAACATGGCTACTGGTTGCCAGCAACACAAGGCAGACTATGAACAGATAGCTTTGTTTAGCTTCCTTTTTAAAAGAGTGATCTCATAACTGTAATTTCTTAACATCTCATATGTGAATCTGTTCTGTATAATATCTGTAAAAGACTCATAAAGAGTTTAAAAAGAAGTTCATTAGAGTCCCCTGATCACTGAAAATGGGTTAGATACCTTATGCTTTTAAAGCTCTGATTGAAGTTTTCCGTGCCAGTCCATACAGCAGAGATCAAATTATTTGTTAAAGGTGATTGCAAGAAAGACTCTTAAATAATAAGAAAATGAATGCAGGGAGACCCAGAGTGTTTTAGTCAATAGTTCAAGTTCAATGATCATAATCAGTTAATAATTGAATTCAAAGGCTGACCTGGACCTTCCCAACCAACTTTAATCAAAGCCCTGCACCAGAGGCTGTGTTCATCTAATTGATTGCAATTGAGTTAACATACTCAATTACATGGCTTGCTCTTCTGTCCTGCTCCAAGGACAGATACTAAAAGTGCCCTTAGTGGTCGTCCTTCACTGCTTTCTGGACTGCTCACCGTAGTTTTATAAGGAAAGAAGCAGAAGCTTCAGGGAAGGGAAAAAGCTCCATGGTAGAGCATCTGCCTTGCATACTGAAGGTCTCAGGTTCAATCATTGGTCTCTCAAGGTAGGGCTGGGAGCATTCCTTGTCTGAAACCTTGGAGAGTTTGCTGCTGCAATCAGTGCAGACAAGACTGACCTGGGTGTGCCAAAGCTCTGACTCAGTAGAAGGCCTCATCCACACTCATCTTCCGCCCTGCACTTTTAAGGCACAGGGTTGCACTTTATTTGCTCCAATTTAGTCATAAAGAGTGGGTTTTCATGGGGAAAGTGTCAAGTCTAAAAAAAAGAGTGTTTGGACACGGCACTTTAAAGCTCTGACATGTGCCTAAAAATGCAGCACAAAAGGAAGTATGGATGAGCCCCAAGACAGCTTCCTTTGTTGCTGAGCTTCCTCCTAAATGGTGTGTGTGGAAACTGGGTCCCCTTTTCTTCTAAACCCTGAAGGGTTGGTTGGAATCCATCCACTGAGAGGGGATCTGCTCCAGTTGTCAAAGGATACACTATCTCTTGTGATGCCTCATGCTTTGGCCACTGACTGTGACCTTCTAAGGACGGGAGGGTCAGGCAGGCGAGAGGGGGTGGCAGGGGGTGGCACCATCCTTGGTGGTTTGACATGAGAGGTGGCCTCCTCCCCTTCCAAGCCCTGAAAGACATCAATCCACAATTGTGTGGTTCAGTGAAATTGAACTGTAGGGAAGGATTTTGCTGCCACACACCCCATAGGTGTACCGGGGGGGGCAGGCGGGGCTCTCCCCCCCAGAAGCAAAAAATTAACATATTTTACAGACCATAACCAGCACTTTCCCCCTCCAAAAACTGAAGTGGAAAAGGGCAAACGGGAGACGTGCTTTGCTTTAGCGAGAGCCGCTCGGTCTCCGCTTGCTGGGGGACGGGGGACGGGAACACAGCTGCAACAAAAACACATCAAATAAATAAAGCAAAGTGGCTACCGGTAGTTAAGCAGTTAAGACAATGGAGCAGATATCCCCTTCAGGCAGGATTTTATAGCTCACCACTTCACCCTATTGTTCTTCAGTGGGAGTTGTGAATGAGCATTCAGGGATCGCATGAAGAGTTCTATTGGCGATTTAATGAGGGTGCAGAGGATTCAATTTGATTGAGGTGGCTCTGCAAGGCTAAAAGGAAGTGAATAAGAAAAAAGGGGGATGCTGTAGCTTTGATAGACACAGTGATGTTTATAAAAAGCAGTGGTGTTCCAGTCTGCCCCTCCTCCTGCATCTGTATACTGTAAATCAGGGGTGGCCAACTCCCAAGACACTCTGATCTACTCACAGAGTTAAAAACTGGGAGTGATCTACCCCCTTTGGGGGGGTTCAGGTCAAAGCTGTTGAGTTTTTTTAAGGAAGGGAAGCCCTGTTTTGGGGGGTTTAGGTCAAACTTGTTGAGCTTCTTTTAGGAGGGAGGGAGGGAGGCCCATTTTTGTTTAGGGCTTCAGGTCATAGTTCAGCTTTTTTTAGGGAGGAGGAAAATTTTGGGTGAGCTTTTTTAGGGGTGCCAGTGATCTAGCAGTGATCTACCACAGACATCCAGTGATCTACTGGTAGATCACAATCTACCTGTTGGACGTGCCCGCTGCAAATCAAGCAGAGAGAAAGTTGCTTACAAGGCTCCTGTACAGGCGTGTCTTCCTCTTGCTGCAAAGTTCCAGCATCACAGCGTCACCCAGAGGCACCCACAAATGTGAGTTATCCCTCTCTCTATTTCTTCCTTCCTTCCCTCCCTCTTCCATCCTTAATAAAATACCGGGGGGGGGGGCGGCAGGTAAGCCCCACATAGAAAGCCCATCAGCATGTGTGTGTGTGTGTGTGTGTGTGTGTGTGTGTGTGACTCTTTCAAATACGGTATTTATCAGTAATTGGGGGGGGCACCTAGGACTCTAGAAGTTGGCTGCTATGCCTAGGACAATTCAAGAAAGCAGAATGATGCATATGATATGGTAATATATCAATAGAATCATAGAATTGTAGTCAGAGGGGACCACAAGGGTCATCTAGTCCAACCCCCTGTAATGCAGGAATTTTTCCCCAAGGTGGGGCTTGAACCCACTACATGGTTGAAATATTATGCTGATATGCAGCAACGCCTCAGAGCCATCATGACTGCGGCCGTGCCTTGCCTCGCCCTCGCCCACCCTGCCACCCCCTCTCGCCTGCCCGACCCTCCCGTCCTCTCCAGCCAAGCAGGGTAGCTGCCGACGCTGCCAGCCCCAGAAGCACAAGGTGGTAGCCGCCGCTGCCGCTGCCATGTCGTCGGGCCCGCTGGCCCTGTAGCCCCGCCCATGTTCCCACTTTGTGGCCCCTCCCGTGCCCTGGCCCCGCCCCTGAACGACCATGGCTCCCCCCCCCGCTTTTGATCCTGGGTATGCCCCTGACACACCCTGCTCTTTTCCAAGCATTTCTGATCTTGATGCTGCTGGTTCCTGAATTCTAATTGTATCCTTTCATTTTCTTACTAATATGTAAAACAAGCACAAGACTCCACAGCCTGTGGGCTCTTCAGCAAATCACAACTGATGGAGCGGATTTTATTGCTTTGCAACATACGAGGTGGATATTTTGAGACCTGATTTCTGTGCTGAAGATGCAATAAAAAGGAATGATGCTCTGGAGCCCAACAGCTGGTTATGACTCCCTACAACCCCCATTCATGATCTTCATACCATTGTCTTTCTCAAGGCAAAGCAATAAAAGGTTTCTGATCAATCTACTTTATACGCTGAAGAGGAAATGTTTTACCAAACAGGCTGTTTTCAGACATAAGCGAAGCAATCTGTTCTATTTTAGAGTGTGGCAGTGCTTAATTCTTTCTGGCTTTGGCAGCTGGAATCCTGGTGTTTTTTTTTCTGGAGAGGTAAATGAACACATGCCAATCTTAACAAAAGATCTGTTTGAGAAGTAATATTCATTTATAGATGGATGGATGAATAGATGGATAGCAGAATTTAAATGCAACTGCTCTAAATGTAATTGAACTCAATGGGACTAATTCCTCAGTAGTTGTGCATAGGATGGCAGCTTTGGGTTGTTTCTGTACTGCTTAACATTTTGGACAAAATCTCTAAGTGGTTTACAAAATACTGACAACTTTCAACTTGCACTGGAGTTTCATTCTGGATAGCACCTAAAGACAAAATCACGTATTGTCAAAACATTGGGTTCTAAGGTGGGTGGTATTTGCAAGGGTTTTATCCCCTGGACACCCATCCTCTTTATGCACCCTTTAATTTTTTTATTCCCCCAAGCACATAAAGCTGAATGCACACAAGTTAAATGCACATAAGTTGCAAGTTACCTGTATCACAAAGCATCACAAATAAAAACTGAAATATATGACTGAAAATACTGCCTCCTACTTGCAAGTCTGAATTCTCCATTCTGCATCTCAGTTTTGCTTACTTTACCAAGGACAGTGTTAAATCTGAAAGGTTGTCTGTAGTTTGTTAAGGGTTCTGGGAACTGTAGCTCAGTGACAACTCCCAGGTTTCTTAGGGGACAGCCATGTGCTTTAAATGTATGGCATATATGAAGCCTATGACTCGAGAGTTTCAGCAGGTCTCCTCTGAGTATAACTTAATAACATAAGAAGAGGCTGCTGGATCATGCAAATGGCCCATCTTGTCCAGTCTCCTGTTCTCACAGTGGCCACCCAGATGCTCTTCTCTGTGGTTTCTGACCATGGAGGCAGAACATAGCCATCATGGTTAGCAGCCACTGGTAACCTTATCCTCTATGAATTTGTCTAATCTTTTTTTAAAGCTATCAAGGCTGGTTGCCATCACTGTCTCCAGTAGGAGGGAGTTCCATAGTTTATCTATGTACTGCATGAAGAGGTACTTTATTTTTTCTGTCCTGAATCTTGCAGCATTCAGCTTCATTGAGAGTCCACGAGTTCTAGTGTACAGAGAGAGAGAATTCTTTTTCTCTATCCACTTTCTCCACACATGCATATTATTAACTGCTGTCATGTCACCTCTCAGCAGCATTTTTCTACGATGAAACATTGTTCCAGTCCCTTGATCATTTGGTTGCCCTTCCTCGAACTGTTTCCAACTCTACAATATCCTTTCTGAGGTGAGGTGAGGTGACCAGAACTGTTGTTTCCCACATACCTTTCATAATTTTATACAGTGGTACATTGGGTTACAAACACCTCAGCTTACAAACACTTCAGGTTACAGACTCTGGTAACCCAGAAGTAGTACCTTGGGTTAAGAACTTTGCCCCAGGATGAGAACAGAAATCATGCGCTGGTGGTGCAGCAGAAGTGGGAGGCCCCAGTAGCTAAAGTGGTACCTTAGGTTAAGAATGTTTTCAGGTTAAGAACGGACCTCCGGAACGAATTAAGTTCGTAACCAGCGGTACTACTGTATACCTCTGCTATGCCACTTTTTACTCTCCTTTTCTCTAACCCACTGTTTTCAGCAAATTCAATATTTGGAGGAAGGTGAGAGGATAACTATTATGTTTGTCTAAAAAATGATGCTCATGTGAGTATTAGCAAATGAATCAGTCTCCTTGTTGTTAATAAAGGAGCCCCTGCTAGCACAGCTGGTTCATTGATTCCAGCAGCGATCCAAGCCTTGCTCAGTGTGAGAAAAATGGCACCTTGTAATATTGTGACTACTGAAAAGGGAGGTCAGAGAACAGGAGGAACTGGAGGCTGTGTGTGTGTGCAGGTGTGTGTAGGCACAATATCACAGTGTAGGGAGTCACAATGTCTTGGACTCATCCTCTTAGATTAAAATGACCCAATGCATAGACCCAAACTTTGTACTTAAATTACCCTGGGGATATACTGTAATCTGACTTGGAAATGTTTGTCCATAAACACCTCGGTTTATGATTTTTTGGTTTACGAACGCCGCGGACCCATCTGGAATGGATTAATTCACTTTCCATTACTTTTAAAGGGAAAGTTCGCTTCAGTTTATGAACGCTTCAGTTTATGAACAGACTTCTGGAACCAATTGTGTTCATAAACCGAGGTACCACTGTACATGCCACCCACAATATCACAGGTCCGTGGAAGTCATTCAACAGAATGGCATTCTTAGGATCACTTTCAAAAGCTGTGCTCAGATTCATTCAGTCATTTGGGGTTGTTGTTTTCAAGCCACATGGCTGACACATCAAGGCACCCTTAAGCTCCTTTTTCACATTTATGGCTTTTCTTTCCTCCTGTGAGCTCAAGGTGGCACACATGGCTTTCTTCCTCTCAGTTTTATCCTGACAACAACCCTGTGAGGTAGGTTAGGCTGAGGGGCAGGGAGTGGCTCAGAGTCACCCAGTGAGCTTCTGGCTGAGCAGGAATTTGAACCCTAGTCTCCCAGGTCTGTGACAGAGGTGATTTCAGAACCACTGGCAGTTATCTTTGAGAATTCCTGGAGAACAGGCAAAGTCCCAGCAGACTGGAGGAGGGCAAATGTTGTCCCTATTTTCAAAAAGGGGGAAAGAGAGGACCCAAACAATTACCGCCCAGTCAGCGGTATCCTCAATACCAGGAAAGATTCTAGAGCAGATCATTAAGCAAACGGTCTGTGAGCACCTAGAAAGAAATGCTGTGATCACTAAAAGTCAGCATGGGTTTCTGAAAAATAGGTCATGTCAGACTAATCTGATCTCATTTTTGACAGAATTACAAGCCTGGTAGATGAAGGGAATGCTGTGGATGTAGCCTATCTTGATTTCAGCAAGGCCTTTGACAAGGTGCCCCATGATATTCTTGTAAAGAAGCTGGTAAAATGTGGGCTAGACAATGCTACCATTCAATGGATTTGTAACTGGCTGACTCACCGAACGCAAAGGGTGCTCATCAATGGCTCCTCTTCATTCTGGAGAGAAGTGACTAGTGGGGTGCCAGAGGTTTCTGTCTTGGGCCCAGTCTTATTCAACATCTTTATAAATGACTTGGATGATGGGCTTGAGGGCAGCCTGATCAAGTTTGCAGATGACACCAAATTGGGAGGGGTGGTTAATACCCCAGAGGACAGGATCACACTTCAAAATGACCTTAACAGATTAGACAACTGGGCCAAAGCAAACAAGATGAATTTTAACAGGGAGAAATGTAAAGTATTACACTTGGGCAAAAATAATAATGAAAGGCACAAATACAGGATGGGTGACACCTGGCTTGAGAGCGGTACATGTGAAAAGGATCTAGGAGTCTTGGTAGACCACAAACTTGACATGAGTCAATAGTGTGGTGTAGCAGCTTAAAAAGCCAATGCAATTCTGGGCTGCATCAATAGGAGTATAGCATCTAGATCAAGGGAAGTAATAGTACCACTGTATTCTGCTCTGGTCAGACCTCACCTGGAGTACTGTGTTCAGTTCTGGGCACCACAGTTCAAGAAGGATACTGACAAGCTGGAACGTGTCCAGAGGAGGGCAACCAAAATGGTCAAAGGCCTGGAAATAATGCCTTATGAGGAACTGCTTAGGG